>NC_091756.1:22333510-22586010 GCF_043380555.1 Nothobranchius furzeri
CTCTCCAAGAATTATTAACATGTTGATCACGGTGATCTTTGAGAGCTGAATCATACAAATGTCTGTATTTACGAACCTCTGCCATACTAGTTCTAGTCCGCCCTCTTTTTCCGCGTCCGACCGTCTGCGTGGTTAGAAAATTTCCTAGGTGCGCGGTGCGGAAAGTTTGGGCCGTGCGGAGGCGCGGTGGTTAAAATGATGCAATTTTGCAGCACGGAGCCATGCGGACCTCACGGACGCGTCAAGCATAAACCAAGCTTAAGGTACCTTTAGTGGTGGTTGGGGAGGGGGAGGCAAACCCATGAACTATAGGCCTTTTCCTAGCTCTGTGTTTCTCCTACCTGTGGCTTTTCAGATTACTCCTGATTGGACAGATACGTTAACAGCTAGTGATGAAACTAGTTAAGAGGCGGTTTGACTGGGCATGGTGCACACCTGAGATTTGGGGGGGTGATACCTCTGTTCAGAGAGCCATCTTCAACATGTAACCTTTACCTTTCTGCTAAAACACTTAAAAGCATCATCACACTAACCTGTCCTCCCCTTGGTAAATCAATTGACTGGCCTCACATAGAAGTTCTGAACATGGCAGGAGTACCATCTCAAACCGGGCCTGCCTCAGCTGGGTAGAAGGCTGAGAAAGTCTCAGGGACAGTTACTGGTTAAGGGCTTAAGACCAACATCTGAACTATCCAGTCATGTTACAGTGATGTCATACCTACACGACTCAAACTGAAGACCGGGTAGCAGTCGTAGACCGGTTGGTTCGTTGGGAGTTTTTGACAATTAAAATTGCGCCCACATTTTCTATGTTAAACGCATCTCTTTTAACAACGGTAGTTTCTGCATCTATACTGCTCCGCTTCAGCCCTCTCCCCCCTCCCCCTGCCCTCTCCCCCCTCCCCCTGCGCAGCGCCCACAAACTCACTGGTGCGCCTGCATTCTCTCAGAGTTCCTGCTGCTCTAAACATTAAAAATAATTATTTCATTTTCTGTTCCTCACTTCTGATTACCTTCAGTGGTGTCTGTTTGTTGCAACCACCAGGTACAAAAACTAACTTGTTTTTATTGGAATATTTTTCTGTCCTGCCTGTTTATTATCTTCCTGCATCTCCTCTCAATCCTAAAGATAAACTGCTACCTGGGGTCATATATATTCACCTTATGAGTTACCTTTGAACTGCAGTTCTAAAAGATCTACCGCCCGCTAAAACAGCGGAGTGTGCGCCGGCCGCACTGGTGAGGTGCGTCACCGGAGGACAAAAAAGGTGATGCGCTCCGCTCCACAGCAGCGAAACGCATCAGGCACAAATAAAAGACAGGAAACATAAAAGGAAATGAGCCGACATGAATGATCGTGTGTTAAATTAGTTTTTGAGGTGGCGACACCTGATTTGATAATGTTACTGTGGCCGTGCTCAGGACGCAGATGTCTGGAGCGCGTCAACGATCAGAGCTTTGCATGCGCAAGCTGGTTAAGGTCAGGATGGGGGTGAGGGGAAGGTTAAATTGCAAGAGGGTAAAGGTCACAACTCTGTCAAATGTCCGTTTTACGGCGGGTCTCAGTACCGACGCTCTGGCACAGCGCGTTGCCTCCTGACGCGCAGGAGCTCATCACCTGCTGACAGCAGGCTGCTGTCTTTTCCGAGGACTCCATCTCGTTGGTCATTATCACGTGACAGCGACTAGTCGATGACATGCATAAAAAGTCACTACAGAGCAGTCAAGTCGACTAGTTCATACAACCCCTAGTTCATTGTCCAGTAGCATGCGGAGATCATTTGAAAGAAAAGGGTAGAACCCATCTCACGACCGAGAGCCGCGTCAATGGAGCGTTGCCAGACTAAACATTGTTTTTTAGTCTGGTTTGCCAGGCTAGGAAGTAACTCTAAGCTAGGCAGAACCACCATCTAGAACTGGGGTGGGCAACTCTGATCCACGAGAACCGCTATCCAGCATGTTTTTGTTGTTTCCCTGCAGCTTTTTATCACCTGCTGATAAAATCTGGTGTGTTACAACATGGACACAACTAAAACATGCTGGATAGCAGCCCTCGAGGACAATGAATGCCCACCCTAATCTATAAGTTAGCCCTGGACCATCAAATATAGTCTCAACCATTTAAGCTAGCTCAAAGCTCATTATAGTGTTATAAGAGCCAACCTTTGACACCCTTAAACCCTCAGGTGTGTGTAAAGGTTCTAGAGCTCTCCAAATCTGACCTTTGACCTGGTTTTTCCTCTGGAGGTTTGGAAATGTGTAGATTGTCATGATTACAGGCCCAGCTTTAAACCAAAACCTCATTCTTTTGTGTAGCTTCTACCTTCCTGCTGGTAATTTAGCTCTTAACTACCCAGCATGCAACGTGCCCGGGAATGTCAAATGGCATCATGAAACCATCTTTTCCTCTCACATTATTAATACGGATCAAGTTTAAACACACCACCATTAGCGTGACCACAAGCTCGTGAACATTAGCATTAATGCTAATGGTTAAGCATGCTGATGCGAGGGATAACACAGACTGCATTCAGTCTAAAAACCAACCGATTTATTACCAGGCACTCTTTCCACACTGCAGCTGGAGTAGTGGAGCTATGACATCACTGATCTGATTGGATGGCTGAACGGGTCAGCTAGAGTTTGAACATGCTTTCCGTGTGCCGGCGTGTAAACACAAAACCCAGCTGCAGCCACCATCACCACTGGCCTTCTAGCTGTGTGGTCGAATAAATAAAGTAAGATTTGGTCTGGTTGAAGATTTAACATCTCATCTAAACATTGAGTTATTTTACAATTTAAATCTCTGAATTAAACATCCGCTCAGGTAGTTTCTATTCGTTTCCTTGTCCTTGTAAAATAAGGAGCAGGAATGAAACCAGAACCCTGTTGGATGAGATGCTCTGACCTGTGACGGCTGCTTCAGAGCAGCGATTACGTGGTTATGTTAGGGAAACGGGACATAAAGGGTTTACGGTGACGTGTGAGGCACAAACCGGGCTCTCACTGGTTCATATGTAATAACCCAAACACAGCTGGGGAACTCCAGGGTAATAACAGAAAATGGATGAAGAATCCTCCATGACTGGATGCCTGAGTTGGTCCAGCTTACATTCTCTTGTACTAGCTTGTGTTCAGTATGAGCTTTGACTGGTTAAGCTGAAAAACACAAAAAGGTCAGCTTCGCCTTCGCTTGAAGCATCAGAGGTCCGACTCGCTGACGTAAAACGTGGCAGAACAAAGTGAAGCCAGAGTTCTCAGAGAAAACGCTCCAGCTCTCATTCAGCAGGAGTCGCTCTCATTGTTCAGGGAGCAAACAGAAAAGAGGCATCAGACCTCTAGGAGGTCCACCAGCTCAGTCTTCACAGGCCAAAACCTGCCAGACGATGAGGTGGCTGCGCTCAGATTCAGCCAAGAAAGGCTGCAGCTTCAGGGGGGCGTCCTCAGTCTCCTCTGCCTCGCCGTCCTCATCACCTACACACACAAACACACACACACACGGTGCCCTCATCAACCCACCACATTGATGATCACTCCTCGGTTCGTGCCGTTTCATGTAAACTCACCCATCCTGAAGTCGATGTAGCCTTCTCCTCCACTCATCACCAGCATGGACTGCTTTCCTTCCTGAGCTGCTGCATCGGTGGACTTGTCTCCTGCGGTTTCTCCTCCACAGGAAGCAGACGGATCAGGATGTCCTGAAAACAGACAGAGTAAACAAAGCTCAAGCTCTCCAGTGGCAAAGTTGAATGTTCCTAAATTATAACACACAGTTGAACCAGAGGCATCAGGGCTCAGTTGGATTTGGCGTTTGTGAGCACCTCCTGGCTTTTGTGGATTTTCTAACATTTCCACTGTAAGACCTTTTTGGTTGTTAACTTATGAACTTTTGAGTGTATTTATTCTGAATTTTCAACCATACAAGGAGAAGAAAACCCGATAAAGTTTAGTGTGCTCTGCAGTCACTTTCTGTGTATTTGAGGCAGCATTACTCGATGCTTTTATTTTGACAAGCCACAGCTTTCCTGGGCCTCCATTCATCAGTCGTTCATAGAAACTGTCCTATACTCCTTCCCATGAAGGAAACGGAGAAAGTTCGTACGAACGGCCAAATCCTGATTTATGCATATACTCCTTCCCATGAAGGAAACGGAGAAAGTTCGTACGAACGGCCAAATCCTGATTTATGCAACATACACTCATACACACACATTCCTCCGTAATCGACTGTTGATCAGTCCCACCTGTGCACACCCAGGTACGTTCAGTCATTTACACACAGAAGCACCCTCGACCAACCATTTGGTCACACCACGTCCTCAGCTTATGCGGGGAGTACCCACATTCTTCCTGCAGAGCTGTCTGTCAGTTTGGTTACATTGGCAACGCAAGCATGTTCAGGGTGCTGAGTGGGAGGAGCTTCCTGGGGCTTCTTGTAGCTGATAATATCGAACATGGACTGGAACTGGATTTGTGCCGTTTGTCCGTCGCTCCACAACTGGTCCTGAATCACAGCATGGCTCCAGAAGGATCTCCCTCAGGAAGCAGCATCTGCTCAGGAGTCACTCTGGGTTCTCACCAATCAGATTAGTGCGCTCATGGAGGACACGCTGACCTCCAGAGTTCACGCTCTGTCAAATCCTTTAACACGAAACCTGCTGTGCTGCAAAGTCAGAGGAGTCTTCTGTAGGTTCTAACACCAGTTATGTGATGAAGCTCTTTCTCTACATACGTAATTACTTATTGGGTTACAATCCTCTGTGGACGAGGAACACGCGTGGATGGCTGAGACCTTCAGTCCAGACAAAGAGAATCCAGATTAGGATTTTTAACCAAACAAAAATAAAAACTGTGGATACTTTAAGATCATCTGTTAGCACCTAACTGCTCACACTCAAACTCACCACAGCCAGTCACAACCAAACAGTTGGCCACAAAGTGAACGGCCTCAAACTAAATCTCTGAGATGAATTTGATGTGTTTACATCAAACAAAATGGGATTTTCTAACGGTTAAAGAGGGTGAGCTGGTGATGGAAAAGGAATAAGATGTAAGAAAACCTGGACACTCCCCAGAATTAAAGTAAAACTAGCCAGAATAAAATCATTAAATGTCAACTGTACCCATATTCTTAATACATTTGCAGTGGTCTCTAGTAGGGTTAGGATGCGCCTGTTCCAGGAACTAGAAGTGAGCCACATCAGCGTTGGGCTGAACACGACAGAAACTGGACTCTGGTTTCCTGATATTTGGGATGGGTGGAACCTTGCAGGCCCACAAGGTGAACTGTATGTTCCACACAGAAACTACTCGGCACAAAAGTGGTGGTGTTGTTGGACATTCTTCTCAGACTGTGAACCAGGAAAACAAAAGACGGAAATCTTCGGAGCAACCAGTAACTCCGCCCCCTAGTCTATAAGTGGCCAGAATCACAACCCCGACCTGACTCGGCCTGGCCAGTTACCTCAACGGAGCAGGGACTAAAAACAGGGGAGAAAGTAGAGGGAAGATACTTAACCGTGCTCTTGGAAAATGTCGCCAGAAAGAGCACTAGCCTGAGTTACTCTTAGTGCCGTTGGGAAAGTGCCATTAGTGTGGCTCGAAGAACCCTAAAACTCCCTAAATGGACAATAGGAGCCATGACCAGGCTTCTGATGTTTGTTTATTCACATCTACTTGTGGTCCACGTTGTCGTTTTTAGTCCATGCTGCTTGTTTCAGTGTGGTTGATTAGATGGTCATTTAGCACAGTGGTGTCCAACCCAGGTCCCGGAGGGCCACGATCCAGCACCTCTGTTCAGCATCTCCATGTTCTACAGAAAACCTACCGATTCACATCAGGCCAGCTGGGGCAGAGAAACAACAAAAACATGTAGAACAGCAGCCCTCCGTTACCCTAGCAGGAGTGAAACTAATCTGATAGAGTTCAGTAAGATAGACCTGTAGTCGAGACCAAACACGTTCTAAATCCCTCTCAGCTGGTTTATTCTCTACAGCTTCAGTACCTTCCAGAACGGGTCGTCCCAGCTGGCGCTGGTCACACCCACTCACCCCTTGCTCAGACTGCTATAAGCTGAGAAGCTCCAATATCCAGGAGGGGCTCATAGTAGAACCGCTGCTCTCATCCAGGTGAGAGGCGGTTCTATGCTAATTTCCTGTTTGTGATGTCACAAATGGAGACTTTTTGAAGCAGCTTTCTTAAGGCACACAATTCCTAACTCTGAAAACGAACAAAGAGGTTGAGTGTTTGTAAGCAGCGCAGAAACCACATGATTTCAACAGTTTCACACCAAGTCTCCAACCTGGAACTGCAGCGAAGAACTGGACGGCATTCCTGTGACCGTGGAAGCTGAGCTGAGCGTGGGCCATGGAGCAGTAGGGGACAAATGTCCCGGCCATCACTTTGTCCCCACTGTTGTCTCCGTATACACGAACCACGCCTCCAGGATGGTTTCCTGCTGCTTTGGTCACGTTGTTGGCTGCTAATAGGTCAGACACAATAAATGTATGTAGAATAGCTCAAAGTCACCCAGTTATGAACCAGAAGCTTCATCAAAGCACATAAATCCTGAACCGTTGAAACTTTCCATCCAATAATTATAGCCACTTTGTCTTTCCATACAAAGTTCAGATGTTTTTAGCTACCGGCGCATGGAGAGAGACCCGTTTTACTTCACAAACATGCACTCGGTTTCTTTGGACAGTCTATGTAGACATTATGGTTCTTTTAACTTTGCACACTTGGATACGTGTGGATTTTGATGCCATGGATTATGACTATTTTGGCTTTTCATACAGACCCTTTTAGCTCTATCCTTTATAACCACCTTGGGTCTCCTTACATGCTTGGGTATGAATAGTGTTGTACCCCTGTTATGAACAGATGGATGCTGATTCTGCCCCTAAATGAAACACTCACTTTCTGTCAGAGGGATGGAGATGATGACTCCATTACCGGTTCCAATCCACAAACGGTTACACGACACCATGAGAGCCGTGATCCTGACAAAGGAGAAGCCCAGTTTTCCCGTTCCTAGACACCAGCGAGACTTCCAGTTAAACCTTCAATAAGGGCTGAGAGCAATCCTGCAACCAGAGCAGCAGCAAACCCACCGAGCATCTTGCTGACATACGGCTCGATGTCGATGTCCTGGAGGTGCTGGTAAGTACGAGCGTGGAACAGCCTGAGGGTAGAGTCCAGTTTAATGGACACCCAGATGCCATCGCCGCGCCAGGCCAGCTGACGAACCTGGCTGTCCTTACGAGGGTGGGCATCAAAGGATTTCTGTGGAAGACGCATACGTGTAAAACAAACGTGCCATCAGAGATAAATCACTGAGCTGGTGAGTCTTCACCTCTATCTTCATAGCTCTGGGGTGCACCACATAAATCTTGTTCCTGTAGCCACACCACGCCTTATCGTGGACTACAGTCATGCAGCGGATGGAGTGGTTCTGCTTCCCAAGGTCCAACAGATGGTAGTTGGTCAGGTCCCACTGTCCATCTGACGAGGAACAGGCAACACAAGCTCAAATCATCACAGAAGCTTTCTAGGGCATCATGATGAGGCGATGAGCTCCCTCACCGACTCCTCTGTGGAAAACGGCCAGGGTGCTATCCGACAGACTGACCAGGACTCGTCCTTTCACGTGTCTGGGGGTGAAACGTGCTTCAGCCAACAGGCACAGAGTCAACCCTGCAGGGATCATCTGACTGACTGAACTTACACAATGCCAACCACGGGCTTCTTCAGCTTAATGGAGTGGAGACACCTCTTCCACTGGGCCACCGACGAGTGAACGTAGACACTACGACCAAAGGGGGAGCCCATCAGTACACAGAGGATTGTGGGGGATAGTCACGTGGAAATAAAAACCCCACCATCCATTCTGAGCCCCCATCCACATGGTGGGAAGAACACTGCTCATTTTCTGAGCCTCTTCCCTCATGGGGTCAGGTTCCTCCGAGCTGTGGTTGGAACTCACACCATCTTTCAGCAGATCACTCTCCCTGTTCAGAGGAGACAACAGCTCCACATTCAGACAACAAATAAGGACCTCAGAGACAACGGGGAGCTGGCCCGATTCGGCCATTTACACTGCCAGACCTGACGCTGACCTAAATATGGACTTTTCCATCTAATGAAGGTAAATATTAAGGCAAGAAAAATAATTCCACTTGCTTCTGACCGAGTGACTACTCTGACTTTCCATGAGTTGCACGAGCTCAGCAGCTGGATGCTGATGAACCCTCTCTACCTCTGAGAGTAGTTGGCTGGTGTTTCTCTGGACAGCTGAGCTCCTAGGGGGTCTGTGAAGACCTGCTCTGTGTAGACGCCCCTCAGGCTTCCACTGGGGTCCACAGATTCTGCACTGGTCTCCACGGCCTCCACGGCTTCTTCTGCTGGTCTGGATTCTGTTGACATCGGTTCGCGTTAGTAGAAGCTGATCATCAGGAACCCTGACGGCTCTTACGGATGTGCTGCTCTTTACCTGACTGGTCTGCTGTCTGGGGAACAGCTACAGCTCCCTCGGCGTTACAGCCCACCACTGTGATGCCTCCTAAAACGTCGTCTCCACCCTCTGAGCAGCTGTTGGCAGCTGACAAAATGCCATCTGCTGCTGGTCCTTCCTCGGACGTGGGAGAAAGGTCCTCTCCAGCTGGGTAATCTGTCTCTCGCGCGCCTGAATGGTAACCGGAATCTCTCAGCGTTCAGCTAAATCAGAACGAGACATTTGTATTTGTTCTCATTCACTGACCTGGAACACTAGTGATGCAGAAGACATGCGAGTTACAGACAAAGAAGCTCTCCAGGATGTTCCCAGGCTGGTTGGCATCGATGACAACCACTTTAGAGGTGGACTGAGTGCTAGTGGAAATCCAGACGAGCGACGAGAACTCATCCTGGTGCCGCAGCTCCTTCTGCTGCTCCTGCAACGCCAGCAAAGATGGGTTAGAGCTCCACGTGAATGTGCCGCTTCTTCACAGAGAGTAAAGTTGTGTACTTTGAGCTCCTGATCCAGCTTGTCGAGACTACTCTGAGAGCCAATCTTCTTTTTAGGGCTCTCTGAGCCCGCCATGTCGCTGTAAAACACACTGGCTCCAACTATCGAACCTCCATCTCTGGTTTTCCCTCCAGACAGATTCACACCAGCAGCACACCACAGCTGCAGGAGAGACACAGTTAAACAACTAGATACACCCACATCTGCTGCTCTGGGGCCGTTCTCTGGTGGATGTAGAGACCAGCCCACAGGATTTACAGGCAAGTAAACAAGCCATTTAAAAATGAACAAACATGCCATTGAGTAGCAGAGGAAAACACCTTCATTGAAGGATCTTTCTCATCCAATGGTCTGAGGAAGACAGGAACAGGTAGATTCTTCATCCTTCCCTCTGACTGACCTCCATTGGCCTAAAAGGTGAAAACACACCAGCAGCTCTGTGTTCTGGACTTCTTTCACATTCGGCGCCACTCCCAAAAACACTTTCAAAGGAATCTTCTTACTTTGTATTTTTTGGGTAAGCTCCAGCCGAAGGCCTGCACTTGGCCGTCCTCCTTCTGCACGTGAGCTTTGACCTGCTTGTACTGAGCCCGTTTCTGCTCCCGTCTCGATGCCACGCTCTCAGCTGGAGCTCTGTGGGATTAAACGGCAGGCCACTCACATAAAATTCCTTCTTTTGCTTTCGTTCATGTTTTAGGGGTCATTTTGTTTTAAATACAAGTCTATTTGTACAAGCCAAGTCCTCCTCCTCACACTCGGCGCGACTCAAGACCAAGTGAATGGAAAACGGTAACAAAGCTCTGATAACAAACTACTGTGGACGCAACAACGCTGAACAATCCTCCCAAAGAGAAGAGGAACTAGTCTTTCTCTGTCATGCCTGCCCAGACTGCCCCCCCTCCTCAGCATCTTTCCTGGGATGCACGCTAGCGGTCAGAGGCCTTAATATTAGGGATGCACCGATCAGGTTTTTTGCTGCCGATCACCGATACCGATCATGTGGATTGGCCAGAAATTTTCTACAACATTATAATGAGTGCTACAAACTACATAATCTGGGAATAAAGGAAATGCAACCTAATCTAAAATGGTCTGTATTAGGGTTGTCACGGTGTGAAAATGTAACCTCACGGTTATTGTGACCAAAATTACCACGGTTTTCGGTATTATCGCGGTATTTTTTTTAAACGTGCTACATTTTCACACAATGAAATAAACCCTGTATGTCAGGAAAATATTGTCCTCAGTTTGTGTCTAAATTTAGCCTAAAATGTGTTATTTTGTAATTATGTTGTTTATTTGTTTACATTTTTCCCCTTTAGTCTTTAAAATACCAACATTTGCCCATAACTTCTTATGTTTTGTCTGTTTGATGTCATCATTTTAAAAATATTAGACCAGATGATACTCAGTGCTCAAGTAGCCTTCTAATCAGATACTTTTTACCCTTACTTGAGTAATAAACCCTATTATCAGGAAAATGTCGTCCTCGGTTTGTGTCCTTCCAGTGAGCTTTGCAGATGTGGGAAAATGTCATCAGGCAGTAATCGTTGTTGAATTCATAATTATTCTCGGAGAGAGACCAACTCTTATCTGCCCCTGGGAGCCCCGTAATGCATAGCGTCATTTCAACATGGCGGTGTCCGCGACACGGTTTATATGCAGGTAGCGGCGCTGCGGCTGCTTTATATAGCGACTCGTTGCATTCTCCCTCAACCCAAATCCTCGGATCACGCATTTTAGCTAAAACGCTAACGTTAGCTTGCCTTGCGTTGACTGTAGAGTTGTGGGTGATGGTCACGCAGATGTGTCATGAGATTTGAAGCGTTGCTGCCTTTCACAGACACTTTTTCTGCACGTGCTGCAAACAGGATAGCCGTCTTCTATCAACTGTCCCTCGGCATTCTTCAAATATCCAAAAGATGCCCGTACTTCCCACTTTGTCTTCTGTGAGGAATAATAAATGTCCTGAGCGCTGCCGTCTCCTCCTTTGGTCATTATTTCAGCTTTAGCTTCAAGAAAGTTTTGGTTGTAAACAACAAAGTGCGCATGTGCCGCCGGCAACTTCAGATGATGATACGGTGGCTGGTAAGGGTCACCGCGCCTACACCACAGCCACGGTAATCCACCGAGATAATATAGTTTTTAATAAACAAGACTGTTATTATTGTCTACTTTTTTTTTACTGGGGTTTACCGCTACACCAGTTACCGTGACAACCCTACCTGATCGGTCTGCTTTGATCTATTTTGAAAACTTCAATCAAAACCGATAGGGGCGCTATCGGCCGATTGGGATCAAATGCCGATCCATCGGTGCATCCCTACTTAATATGTCATAATAAGTACCACACAACGTTTGCTGACATGATTTTCAGTTATTTCAGAGGTCAAATGTATCAAATTGAAGTCACATCAAGTACAAACGCAGTAAGGTAGCCTGAGGTTAGCAGGTTCTGGTAACCTGTGTTCTGCAGAACGATGCTCAGACACACTCACTCCTCATTGAGGAAGTCAAAAGCTTTGCTCTTGTCACCAGGCAGCTGCTGCAGGGTGCTGCTCTTCTTCTTGACAGACGGCTGGATCTGGGAGGTGGGTGCGTTGTACTTGACGTTCACTGGGGCCTCCCCCGCCGGCTTCTTGCCCGCTCCGCCCGACGAGCTAAACAAACGGCTGAAACTGGAGGTGTAAGGGCAGGGAAGTGGGGGAAAAGGGGAGCAGAAGAAAGCACACACAGAGACAAACGTATAGAGGGGTGGACACGAGCGGTAGCTGCAACGCATATTTACCAATTAGGGGTTCCCTTTTCATGCCAATACAGGCAGCTGCACACACCATCCTACACACCTATGCTGATCTGCATTTCCATTGGAAAGCGCCAGAGCAGGACGTTAATATGCACACGCCAGGAGGTTAGTCAACAACACAGAGCAGAAGAGGCCTGCCCAGAAACCCCAACTTCTTCATGACTATAGTAAACACATCAGGTGCTAGGCTAGGTCACCTCATCCCTACAGAATCCCCACCCCAACACACCTCCTGCACACAGACACCACAACACCAGAGGACACACAGAAACAGGCACAGATGGTAGAGTTAACTTTTGTTCTGGCCCAAACCCATTCCTTAAACTCAGCACAGGAGGGCACCAGCACACAGTGATGGACGACACCTCTACACACAAACTGGTGGAGGCATCACCAGCACCACGCCCTGGCCGGCTCTCCTCTGTTCTGAGTTTGTTAATACGGTGAGGACATTCAAAGCCGTCCAATATCTACCTACATTCTGGAGAAAACCACCGTGTAAAAAAGAAGAGAAGCAACACTTTAATCAAAGCCGAGTTGATTTTTAGGAGCTCGGGCGAAAGGAGTAGAGAAGCTTACAACTGCCAGAGGCTGGATTTCTTCTTCTCTGGAAGAGCTGGGTTCTCCTTGGAAGCTCTACAAGGAGAAGAGGAAGTGCTGTCCAAACAGGAATAATAATATTTATAGATGATCATGTCTGATGACTAAAATGACTCCACAAGCATCTTAAGAAACCTTCTCCCAGTAGAGATTTAAATGCATCTAAAGCAAGACGTGATCTTTAGGGAGGCAACCATCCAGCATGTTCTCCTGCTGGACACATACCTGATCATCTCCGTCCACCTGACAGCTTCCTGCAGCTCCATCAGCCTCTCCTTATACTGGTTCCTCTCCATAAGGACGCGGGCCATCTCCACCCTAGTGAAGCGCTTCCTCTGTGCCGTGGGCACGTCGCTCTGCAGTAAAACCAACCAAAGCAGCCACGACTCAACACAACCTGCTCATGTTCATCTGCACTCGTCTGCAGACGCAAAGCACCGTAGACTCACGTCGTCCTCGTTGTTGATCTTGATCTTCTGTTTGGTTGCCTCCAGTTCTGCTTTAACTCTGCAACAGACCAATCACACCTCGTCCAGACGAAGCAGACTACTGGTTGGTAAGCAGGACCCAGGTTATAACTCACTTCTTGAGCTCCTCCTCCAACTCTTTGTTCTTCTCCTCTAGTTTGGTTTTAACCTGCGTGACGGCATCCAGCTCCCCTCTCAAAACCTCCTTCTCACACGACAGTTCGTCCACTTGAGTGATCAGGTCATTCTTCACCACATTCAAAGCGTTTCTGTAAAGCACACACACCAATGAACGCTCTAATGTCATGTCTAGATTACAACCAGGATGGCCAGGTCGTTGCGTCAGATCAGGGTTCAGATCGAGGCGTTTCTGATCGATGGTAGGCAGCAATCAGCTCCTGATCTCCTGAAAATAACCACTTTCATTAGGAGCTGGAGACCAACAACCAACACGATTGTTGTGATGTTTCAAATCCGCGTAAGTTTAACTCTAGTCTGAATAATTTAAAGCTGCTACCGCTAATCAACAGAACGCCTTCTACCGGAAACCTGCGATTCCGGACGAAACAAGATCGCTAAACACCAGTCGCCATTTTCTAGGTCCAAACATATGTTGTTGTCCGTGACTTCAAATGGTGTTTTTGTGACTCTGGTGGTTTGTCCTAACATTGAAGTGGTAGCATCCAGCCATTTCATCTTCTCTGCTATTATTGAGCAGGAGAACCTCTCACACCAGTGATGTTCGGTTGTTAAATGCATGAGTGCGTAATGAGCGGAGGACCCAGGAAGTGCGGCGGTTCAGTGACGCCGACAACCGGATGACCCGATTGTTTTCAGTCCAAAACGCATTATTGGTGGAGGTGTTTCCACAAATGCAGGAGAATCATTTTATTCATTCTTATTCACGTTTCTTTTAACCTCCACTATATGTATATATATGTATATACATATAATATATACATACCGTATTTTCCGGACTACAAGTTGCACTTCTTTTCATAGTCTGGCTGGTCCTGCGACTTATATACCAAAATATGTAAACCGTGCTGCTGCGGGCCGGCTCCGGTCCAGGTTTCAGCTCTTCAGTCCCGCTGGGAGGGTTTCAAACACTGCCATCCTCTGCTGGAGACCGTGGCGTGCTGCTGCGCCCACGTTGTTTATTCTGTTATTGTTACCGGTTCTTGACTTGTAATGTGAAACGCTTGGTCTCAGATTTTGTAAGAAAAATAATATAATTTCCCCCCAAAATGTGACTTATATGTTTTTTTCTTCTTCATTATACTTTTTATGGCTGGTGCGACTTATACTCCGGAAAATACCGTATGTATTTATAATGTTGAAGGATTCAGTTTAAAGCTCCTACAGTAAATTTGGAAAACATTTTGGCTTAAAATATTTTGTTCGTGCCTCTTACCATTCTAACACACACACACACACACACACACACACACACACACACACGCACACACGCACACACGCACACACACACACACACACACACACACACGAAAAAAATACTGTAAGCCAAAATGTTCTAAATTTACTGAAGCAGCTTTAAAACTGAATCCTTCAACATTAACAATCGTTAGCAGGAACAACAGGAGCTGATGGTCAGTCCTCTTCCTGCGGGCTGTGTATTTAATCATCAGTCAGTAAAAACAGGTCAAAACTCCTCAGAGCTGCCTGCCGTTTTTGTTTTCAACTGAATTAATAAGAACTGCTCCAAATGTTGTTTATAAATTCTGCTTTTTGAGATCACATTTAAGAAATGCTAATCAGAGATGCACAGAGTGTTGACTGCTCTTTAAGACCGAGTTTATAAATCAGACATCACATCTAATTACAGGAATGGAAAGGCAAACTGTTATCTGTGTAAATAAACTGTCTCCCTACACTGTGATCCTTTGCCACAGGGGTGCTCAAAGCTCAGAACCAAAGCCAGTTTTGGCCCTGGGAGTCGTTTATTCTGGATCTTCAGTGCGATTTGAGAACAACATAAGGTGGTCTCCTGGAAACTAGAAAACACGTCTTCAGTAGTTATGATAAACACTAACTTGGTCTCCAGCAGATGGGTGTTCTCATGGATGAGATGTTCAACCTCCCGACCCATACCTGGAAAACATCACCCAGAATGGTAAACAAACCTCTCCTTCAGCATCTCAGGACTAGTAATAGTTTAAATGATCCGAGCTTCTACGTTTCTGTGAGGTTCCCCGAAAACAAATCTCACCTAAAAAGTTGTATTCTGAGAGACATGCAGAGAAGGATTAGAAAGGTTCATCATACTCGTTAATGACTTGTTGAAACATTTCTAGTCTTGCACCGTCACTGCACCACTAATTTATAAAAGACGCCAATAAGGACAACGAGACAATCAGGGTCAATGAAGACAACACATCAGTAGATGAGAGGAAATCACCGATACACACCAGAAAAATCCTCTGTGAAGGTTAAAGCCCGCAAGCCAAAGAAAAGATATTTCAGAAAACTCAAAATGTGGAAAAAAGGGGGAGGAGGGGACATGAGTCATGGAAGAGAGCAGGGCTTCTCACCCAGCAGGTCCGCTCCTTCATCCACGTCTCCTATCAGGTCGTTTCCTGCAGACGACAGCTCCTCAAACAGAGAGTCTGTGTTGCGGTTGAAGGCTAAATTTTCTATGCCTCCTTTAGTCGGCGTGCTGGACAGGTAGGACAAACAATCATCACAAAAACAAGTGTCTTATGTCAAGCTGTGCCCCCCACACAACAGCTTAACCCTCTGGGGTTTACGAACGCGGACCCACGTCTTTTGAACAGATCTGATTTGGGACGCCGTAGCAGCAAGACTCCGCCTCCTCGAGTTTCGGTTTCAATTCAGGTTTAAAAAGGAGATAATAAATGACACCAGTTTAAAACTGTTGTTAATAGACCCCGTAAAAGCAGAGTTATACTAAACTAAAGAAACGTTTTAGACAATCAGAGAAGTTGTGACAACTGCTAATATCAGCCGTCACAGAGCACACTAAACGGACACGGAAAACTTTAGATATTGGAGCGATCTGTGACAAAATGATTATTCGCATATAGTTGAGTTTGTTTTACGTATAAATGAGGATAATGACAACGAATGCCCAGCAGTTCAGCTGTGTTTTTAGCTGGAAGACAGGAGAGTGAGGCCTTAGCCGGGTTTTTTAAAAACGAATATCCGCCCCTCCAAAAACTTGCATCCACACCACCTCGTTTAAAAACAAAAACTCTGTCCACACGTACCCGGATAAATACGTTGTTAAGGACATGCCAGACCTGTAGGTGGCAGTACTTCCCCCGTTCTTAACCTCGTCCTTCGTCTGTGGTCTTCCGCAAGGAGCAGTAATTCCTCTTGCAAAAACAAACAAGCAAAAAGCGCTTGGACAATTGATGGATCGGGTAGTGACAGAGCACAGCTCTGAGGGCTTCCATGATGCCAGCTAGTGCAAACACAGGTCGCACACGTGATGTCAGCACTTTTTTTGTCGCGGAAAGTGACGTTGTGGACCTTAAAACTCCGGTTTTGCCTGTCCACACGCAGACACCCAAAACGGAGAAAACGCAGATCTTCACTTTGGCCGGAGTTTTTAAAAAGATCTGTTTTCATGTGAAAAACTCGGTTTTCGTGTGGATGACAGGCCAAAACGTAGAAAAATATCTACGTTTTGGCAGATCCCCGGCTACGTGTGGACAGGGCCTGAGACTCGCAGCTGGAGTCTGACGCCACAAATTATAAAAAACATTCATCATACATGTTCGTGAGTTTCACTGTGAAGAAATGTACTTTTTTCCAACTCGGACTTGATGTTTTTGAGTGACTTAAGGTCCAATATGCAATCACTTTATGTTCAAATATAAAAAAGAAGTATAAATTCATACTTTCCAGTAGTGCTGAAAAGATTGATACTACATAAGGCAGTAGTTATGTATTTTTTTTTCGGAATACAAAGGAAAAACCAAAATTAGTCAAAGATGGCAAATTGTAACCTGGACCTCAGAGGGTTAAGTCTGCTCTGAAGAATAATCAGTCAAAAACGGGTCTGTACCTCGTTCCTCTGCAGCCCTCAAAGTCCACGTTCAGCTCGGGAGTGGACTCGATGATGCCCTGCACCTCAGACTTCTCTGCATCCTCTAGTACAACAAAAATAGTTATCAGCTGTTGGTAAACGAGACTGTGCCACAGTTAGTCAAGGACGGTCAACCTTAACCAAGTTATGAGTTAAACAGACGTGAGGTCACCTTCAGGATTTAAAGCTGAAGACTCCTGGGTCTCCTGTTCCTTCTGCACCGGTTCTATGTGCTTACTGCCCTCTGCCGTGCCTCTCCCCCAGTCCAGGTTCTTGCTGAGCCCATCTGATGTTTGCTGCTCCGGTTGAAGTGTGTCCACAGACTCCATGGCAACATCAGAGGAAGATGAGACACGCCCTTGTCCAAGAGGCGACACGTTGTGAGCAGATGATGCGTTGGACTGAGAATGGCCGCTGTGTGGAGCTGTGTCAGATTTAGAGATACCACCCTGGGAGGACATGGGGGTGCTGGCTATGGACCTCCCTTCACCTGGGGACACGGGCGTTCCAGTTTTGGAGACGTTTCTCTGCTGGGCTGGTGTGCTGGACTTGGAGCTTCCTTTGTTTGCAAGAGACAGTTCATCCTGATGGTAGACAAGAGGTGAGGATCAGGAGTCAAGCCACAATTTGACTATTCTAATCTGCAAACAAAAGTTATGTGAAGGTCGTGGGTGATAAAAATCAAACAGGTAAACAATTTTCATAGCAACAATAAACATCTGCAAGCCTGGTCTTAGTGACACACCAGCCTGGCAGAACAACACAAAACATTCATAAAGGAAACATCCCATAAAGAATAGCCGTGTGATCTGCATCAAGAAGGATGGCCCTGAAAGACTGGATCTGCAGTTGTAGATCTGAAAACAGAGACCTAGCAGCTGCTGATGGACATTCATGTGGAGGTTTTCTCTAGTGACGCATGTGTAGGAGTACATGTGTGTCTTACTTCTAAGACACATTCTGTAATGATTTAAATTACGTGTTATTTAATAAAGCCATAAGACAAAAGATTCCTTAGGAAATATGAAATCCACCTTACGGCTCTGTGAGGTTATTTAAACCAGAAGATTGGAACTTTTTATTGAAGGGATTAGATAACAGCTTCGTATTCACTCAGAGACAACAGAAGAGAGAGAGTCGAGTTTAAAAGTTTAAAGATTTATTAAAAACAAATTAAACTAGACTAACTTTAACACTAAGTGTATGGTGTAACTAAGGTGGATGAGACGGAGAATGGTGTAGTGTGGAATGTTGTTCAGAACCAGCAAATCCGAAGAAACGATTAGTTCTGATGGGACGTGAAGGTGATGTCTTTGCATTAAGCTTTGGTTAGGAGATTCATAAACACATTTGACGCCATTCTGTCGGTCTACGTACCCTTATCGGAAGTCCCCGTTAGATCAGGAATGTCGAGGTCCAGCTGGACCTTGTCTGGAACCGAAGCCGGTAGGAGAAACAGCGTCAACAGTACGACAAACTAGTCTTTGGATTGTCTCCAGGTAAAAAGCGACAGGTGGTTCAGTGTCAGACGGACCCCCCTTGGGTCAGAGAGTTCAGCTTTTATTCTGAAAGGAACCGTTGCTTGGTTGGTAAAATGCAACAGATTTTATCCAGCTTGTTGGTTCTGTGCTTAAAAGGAAGTCCAGGTGGCCGGTCCGATACTTCGCTTAGAATGTGGTGAACTGACCTAAGATGGCGTGGGACTGGTTTTATTAATCTGGATGTTTTGATTTACGGTCGAATCAAAGTTGGACAGATTTATAAACACCACAGAGACTATGCCACGCTTCAGAAAGGAAGGTTCTGATTGGATCAGTAACAGCAATGTGTCGTGCGTTTACATTACGTGTAGTCAGCATGTCTAGTACACTAGATTATAGTCATTTACTTTTTAAAGCATATTAATCATAACATTGTCATTTCCCAGATCGGTCACCATTATATTATTGACTAACACTTTGTTTGATTAGCTTAATTAAAAATTGAGTTCTCTGATGTATTAAAAGCAAAGAGTCCTTTCTTCATTCTTCTCTTGCTGGAAAGAAAGGAGTTTTCAGAAGCAAACGCATGACCTTGAGGCAGTCTCATGCACTTAGTACCGTGTCAGAGGCATCTGTGGAGAGAGGTTAAATAACCTTCAGAGGAATAGCGCCTTCATCACGTTACAAATGCTTTTAGCTTAGCTCCACCAGGTGGCCCTGATAGTAGCAGATCACAGATGGAACATCTAAAACATCATCAGTGACACGTTCTTACGGTTTGTGCCATTTTGTTTCTGACTTGGCCAATGTCAAAATCTTTCCTGCAAGGTCACATCTTAAATGTGCACAGCACAGAAACTACACGTCCCAGAATGCACTGGTCCAGGCCGAGCGGTTTCCTGGTCTCAGAAAGGACCCTGAACAGTTACAGCTGCTCGTTGGGGGTTTTACTGAACCGTTTTGATGATCCGCGGTGAATGCTGAGAGGCAGACATGAAATTAATAATACGTACATCCATAAAATACTACCTTATTTTGAAATCTAATTTCCAGTAAACTCTGGCTGCACTGGCATCAAAATAAATTATTCATAATTCTGGTGAAGGAGAGCAGAAAGTGTGGGAATCCGACTGAGGCTGGACCTTGAAGTGAACCGAGTTTATGTGGGTGAAACGTGTTTTGTTCTTTTGCACTTTGGCATTTAGTGTCTTAATCTCACAACAGCATTCTCTTTTTCTGGGTGGAACGCAGGGAATTCCCTGTCCTGCTGAGGACGCAGTGTGACCAAATATGGTTAATTGAGGGCGTTCCTGTATGTAAATGACTGAGAATAGACACGAGCACCTGGGTTTGTACAGGTGAGAGACGATTGAGGAGGAACATGCGTACGAGTGGCTACCGCATGTTTCATAATCAGGTTTTTGACCGTTCCTAATAAACATTCCAACTTTCATTCATAGAAAGGAATTTAGGAATATTTCTACAAATGGTTGATGAATGAGGGCCCAGTAATTTACCTGCAAACCCCGGAGGAGATTTCCCATGCAGCCAATTCTGCACCACAGCTTATGAAACAAAAACACTGGATGCTAACGTCTGCTACCTCAGCGACATCCCCACAGAGAAATGTCTGCTGTGAACTTTCCACCTTGATGGGGGAAAAAAAAGAGCTCCTCAGACATTACAAAAAGGTTTTCTTCGTCTTTAAAGTGAGAGTCAAGGCATGGGTGAGACATATCGCACGGAGCGCTTTCCTGCGTCTGTGTGTGTGGAGGGGGATCTCTCAGGCGTGACGCAGTGCCACGCCTGAGCCTATGTAGGGGAAGCACTGAGTAGCATGCAGAGGTCGTTTGAAAAACAACAGTAGAGCCCGTCCCACGACTGAGAACCGCAAATGGAGCATTGCCAGGCAAAGAGTGATCAGGTGTTGGAATAAGATTGCTGCATTTCTATGATTTAATTATCTACTAATTGAAGCGGTTATACCCTCGGGTATCTGCCCTGGATTTGTGTCGACTGGAACCGGAAAAACACGATGCCAGAGGAAACGAAAGAGCACCAGGTCCAAACGCCTTTGCTGCCCGTGACTTCAAATGGTGTTTTTCTTTTTGGGACTCTTGTAGTTTGTCCTACAGTTGAAGTGGTAGCAGCCAGCTGTTTCCCCTTCTGATATTATTGAGCAGAGAAAATCTCACACCAGTGGTGTTCTGCTGCTAAATAAGTGTATGTGTAACGGATGGAGGACCCGGGTAAGTGCGGCGATTCGGCAAGACTGACAACCGAATGGCACGATGGTTGCTTTTGGTCCTAAACGTTGGTTTTTAGATAAATGCGAGATAACCACTTTGATAATTTGTTATAAGTATATTTATGTAAGAAAGTCACTGAGAGGCATGAAAAATATATCTTAGGCTAATTTATTTTCCTAACTTGCTACTGCAGCTTGCAAACAGCTGAAACGATGAGCGGAGAGGGGAATGTTTTAGCTGAAAGCTGGTAAGAGACAAAACTCATTGGTGAGAGCTCATTGTGTCAATAACAGCAGCAACAGGATACACCACAGCTTGTGTTGGGACACTGGAATATCCCAACCCTGCATCATCATCTCCCGTTAATCCTCATCACCATCAGTCTATAAATAGCAAAGTGTAAATGGAAAAGATTCAGCCAGGACAATAACGAAGCATCTGCATCGATCGGTCACCTTGAAAACATTTAAACATACAAACACTCAGTGAAACCAGTGTTTTGCCTTCGTTGTGGTCTCAAACTTAATTGCTGCTTCCTTTCTGTCCACCGACCCTCCCTCCCCCACCCCCACACACACTCCCAGGAGTTTTGCCTTTCACATTACATGCTGGCATCTATCGTTGCTATGGTGACAGTGAGGTAGGAGCACAACATCCCTCTGTCTAAGAAAGCTCTCCAGCTGTGGCTCTGATCATCATCACATTTGCAGCCTCAGCTTTTATTATAAACTAAAGAATGTTCTGTAGAGAGATATTCATTACCAAGTTATTCTTTACAATGAAAATGACCCCCCCCCCCCAAAAAAAAACACTGCACCAATGAAGAAGGCGGATTGAAGTGGTTAACATGCACTATGGAATAGTAATTGGGAATGTTTGGGAAATGAGTGTGTGTCGCTGCAGTGGGAAATAAGACCAACCTAAATGTAAGGAACTGTGGGAAAATGTCAGTCAGCCCACAAAGCCCCGGTCAGACCCCGTGGTGCTGTGCTACAGACCAAACTACAAATGCAAACCTTTTATTTTGCTCATTAATATTCATGATGGAGGCTTGATGTCCAACAGCAACAACATGAAAGACACAGTCTCCTCCTCCCTGGACGGGCCCCAGAATGGTGCCACTTCCCTTGTAGGCTGGGCTCCAAGCCACCGGACCTCTCTCTCACTCCCACACACACACACAGCTAAGTATTCAATCACATAGAACAACCCTTCTCATCCCAGTAAAAGTGTACTGGTTCTTCTGAGTTGGACGGTAATCAGATGTTCTCTTTGTAAATAATCGCTGGATGATGTCACCATCTGGGGTTTGTGGGAATTCACTATTTACCTTCACTTATTCTGGGAGAGAGCTTTTATCACACCTTCAGGGTTGGCTCATACCTTAAGGCTGGTGTTGGACTGTGGATGGCCGAGGTTGTTGAACCTCCACGGTTCCGATGGCTGATCAGCAGGGTCCTTGTTTAGTTCAGGGGTTACACCATCAACACCAGGAAGCTGGAATAAGCCCATGGAGATGGGACGTTCCTTCCTGGAAACAGAGAGAAACAAGGAATAAAGCTACACTGAAACCTGTAGCTGTCCACATGGACAAGACGAATGTCTTCTGTTTTATGGTCTGACAAGACAAAAATGGAGCCGTTTGTCCACAATGACAAGAAGCCTTTCTGGAGGAGTGGAGATGAGGGCTTTCACACACAGAAGCAGCTATCAAGCATGGAGGTTTCAGCATCATGATGTGGTTCTGGTGCACAAAGTGGAGGAGGAGGGCCTGAGATCATCATGGTTGAAACTTGGACCCAGTTGGGTGCACCAACAGGACAATGAACAAAACATCAGAGCTGGTTTCTGACTGGATCAAGCAGGTTGACATTAAGCTTCTGAGATGGATTTAATATTAATTTACAACAGTTAAAAGGCAGGAAACCAACCCAGTGAAACAAGTTTAACAGAAAAGAGACCATCAGCCAGAAATATACAACAAAACATCCTGATGCAAACAAAAAACATTTGGACAAGGTGAAACTTGCTAAGATGCACTGTGTGTGTGTGTGTGAGAACATTATGTGTAATTCTGACACTTGAAGAGAAAATCCAGAACAATTCAAACTTGTTTTTAAAAGCCATGAAGGTGCGTGTTACATTTCATGTTTCCATAATGAGGTTTATAGAAAATGCAGACGAAGTGATGAACAAAACCAGAAATCCCTCACAGCTTGCTGCTGTCTAGAGCGCAGAGGCAGAAAGTCCTCCTAATGTAATTAAACCAAACAAATCCTCGGTGTGGAGACAGACCTCAGAGAGGTGCCATTCTCTTGGACTTAGAGAGCAGGAGGGAAAACGAAGCTGGTCCAGTTTCATTAACTCTTTAACAGCAACACCTATCCTTCAGTAGCGGTCAACAAGAAGAAACGCCCTGCAGTCAAACACTAAACTAAACACAGCACACACCAGCATTTGTTGCACTAATCTAACCAGAGGGGGCAGAACAATAGGAGCTGGCAGAGTGATGACAAGTAGAAAAACAATGAACACACCCCCATATTGAATGGAACAGTTCAAACCAAGGCCACCAATGGGCACAGACACTGCCTGTGCCGTTTGAACCGTCTGTCTATTCAGCTTTCATCTGCCTATCTGGATCCGGGTTATGGGGGGGCAACAGCCCCAGCCGAGAGGCCCAAGCCGTCCTCTCCCTGGCAACCTCCACCAGCTCCTCCGGCAGGATCCCAAAGCGTTTCCTGGCCAACAAACCTCCCTCCTAAAACCCTCCAGCCTGTCCTGGGTCCACCCAGGGGCCTCCTGCTGGCAGGACATGCCTGAAACCCCCGTCCTGGGAGGGTTTCTCACCACATGTCCAAACCACCTCAACAGGTTGCTCTCCACGAGGAGCAGCAGCTCTACGGAGTCTCTCCTGGATGTCCCGGCTCTTCACCCTCTAAGGGCCAGCCTGGACACCTTCATGATGCTCACTTGTATTCATGGTCACCAACGCTCATGACCACTGGTGGGGGTTGGGACAAAGACCGTCCGGTAAACTAAGAGCTTCGTTTTCCGGCTCCGCTCCTTCTCCACCACAACAGACCAGTTCAGCGTCTGCACCGCTGCAGATGGTAAACATGATTAAATGATAAAGTCTTCCTGTTAAAATGATGTTTAGGAAATCCTTTTTCACAAAGTGACTGATCAACATAATAAAGGAACTGCAGTCAAGAAATGACTCGAGTCACTCAGACACATCTGTCTTGACCCATTTTCTGCTGTCTGACAACACACCCACATGGCTACAAAGGTACAAAACACACACACACACACATGCAGAGCTTGTACCTGTTAGGTCTGGGTAATGAGGGCACGGGAGGCAGGGCAGGTAAACCTCCAGTGGAGACGGAGTAATGAACCAGCAGCAGGACTGATAGAGAGACCAGCACCGCAGAGTTGATGACCACTGCTCCCCCGACAAAACCAAAAACAAACAGCAGCATACACCCGGGGCTCATGGCCCCCCCAGATCGTAGCCCTCACCGAGGACAGGGGCTTGAACAGCACAGCTGATTAAAATAGTAAGAGTCAGGGTGCGAGGCTGACCGGATCACGCAGCTACATCAGCTGCAGAAAGAAGATACCGTACATCCCTCTAGCAAAGATCTGTGGGTCCTGAATGCTGCAGCTCAGAGCCGAGTGGATTGGGTCAAAGGCAGAACAATGTTAGCAGCAGTAATCCTGGTTTCAGCAGCACCGACTGATCAGAGCAGCAGCTCTCCTCTGCTGACTCCGTCTACTTCCTCCTTTACCCTCCTGATCTGCTGCCACAACGCAACGCAGCTGGTGCTGTGCAGCCTAGAAAACTCTGACGCCCTTTCCCTCTCTCTGTCACAGCAGCCAGCCCAGCCGCCCCCTCCCCTCCCCTCTGGTTCTCTCTCCATCTCTCATTAGGATGCGGAGGCAGCTCGCTCCGTATGCCTCCACGTCTGGCTGCAGCTCAGTGATGTGTACCGAGAGATGCTTGAGTGAAAATATAGAAATAATCACGGACCTTCTTCTCACTGCTGTGTTTAGTTATAAGGTCATGATAAATTAATTCTGTCACTTCTTGGACCTGTGCTTTAGGAAGGCGTACTCTGTGTGTGTGTGTGGTGTGTGTGTGTGTGTGTGTGTGTGTGTGTGTGTGTGTGTGTGTGTGTGCGTGCGTGCGTGCGTGCGTGCGTGCGTGCGTGCGTGCGTGTGTGTGTGTGTTCAGAACTCCTCCAGAAGTTGACCACAGGCTACATTCTAACAAACACACACTGATTTCCTAACCACAGAAAGCACATCTCAGGGACTGTTTTGACCGTTGTCATCTGTCGGACTGTAGTCTGCAGGGTGATTCTGTGCAGCATAGACTAGAGCTGGACGATGATTCAATATATCTATCAATAGACATGTGGTGCGATAGATAAAAAACTAGTCGATAAAACTTCAATAAGTTTCCTTTTTTCATTATAACCTGTCAGCTAGCAGCATACTAGACTCACTACTTACTCCTAACCAATCAAAACCACAGACTCAGCACGCTACGTCAACAGTCCCTCAAACCAAAAGAGAGCAAGAGGCAGCCGCAGCAAGATGTCTAGGGCTACCATGATAAGTCGACTCTTCACGACAACGCCGACAAATAAAACAGACCTTATTTTATAAACAGTTTTTTTAATCTCGCCTGCTGCAGCACGTTCGGCTTTCGCTTCCTGCCTCTCTGCTCAGCCACGCTTTAGCTCCGAGGCGCATGCGCAGTGGTTGCCATCCAGCCAATGGCGGTTTTAAACGGGGGCCCACAGGGGCCTGGGCCCCTGTAGAACCGGCCCTGGCCCCTGTTGTGGCCCCTGTGCTGAAGAGATCGGATTTTTTTTTTCGCGCGCTGCCTCGGAGACGGGAACTAATGCGCTGCAGCGTTTCACACGGAGCCTTTAGAGCGCAGCACACTCTGTGGACAGAACTGTTTACCCGGTGGATTTTTGAATAAAAGATTAAAAATAGTTTAAATGGGACCCGAAGAAGTTCTTGAGGACGCCAAACGGAAAGACGCTAAGAGACGAAGGTAAGCAATACAGTTTATTTTCCTGACATCAGTGTTTTGATCATAGTCGCGCGTTTCGGTCGTTTACTTTTAAGTTCCTAACTGAGTCTATCCACAGTTAACACTGATTTGTTTTTCCTTTGTAACATTAACTGTAAAATAAACATGAAGTTGCTGCATTTCAAGCCTTAGACACGTTGAGATTAGATCACAGTATTCATTTATCTATGACTTTCTCGCAGCACTGACTGGAAGCATCAGCGGGACGTTTTGTCCTTTTTTTACCGCTGTTGATAAAGAACAGCGTAGACAGAGAGGATGAAAGTCACGAGGGAGCTGAGAAGCAGGATGAAAGAGAGAAGGAGGAGTTGGTTGGAGAGGAACCAGAGAGGTCAGAGGCTGTCCACCCTGAGAGTGAGGAGGAGGAAGATGTAGGCTGTGAGGGAGAGAGTGAGGAACAAAAAGAGGGACATCTTCTGTCATGTGCACCGTGTACACTACCGTCAGATTTGTGGGTGTTGAACAACCCCTCTGTGTTTGCAGCTCATATTGTGTGTAAAATGCATTTGAGGCATGCTGACTCTGGACCAACATTTCTGTTGTTTATATTTAATAAATAGATAAAATAAGACTCTGAATTAACTAATTATGACTTTTATCCTCATGCTAACATTTATTTTTTTCAGATATCAGCAAGTGTAAGGATGACCCACCTACTCAGCATCATTTGAGGACATTTCCAGTGACATTAATAGGAGACAGAAGACACAGCTTTCAGCCAAGCTGGTATGAAAGTCATCCTTGGGTTGAATATTCTGTTACTATGGACTCTACTTATTGTCATGCATGCAGACATTTTAGCTCGCCAAATAGTGCAGGAAGTGTGTTTGACTCACCATGTGGATTTAGGAACTGGAAAAAAGCAACTGAGAGAGGAGGGGTTTTCAGTACATGCAAAGTCTTAAAGGCATAAGGATTCAATGATAGCGTGGAGGGACTACCAGAGGGCTGTGGAAGCTAATACAACATTGGCTAATATACTCGACAAGGAACACAGTAAAAGGTTAAAGAAAATCGTGAGTATATCAAAACAATTGGTGAAGTGATTATGCTTACGTGTGTGTGTGTGTGTGTGTGTGTGTGTGTGTGTGTGTGTGTGTGTGTGTGTGTGTGTGTTGACTACAAAAAGCAAATTGTATTGTGCACATATTTTATTTGTTTGAATGTTTATTTTTCATATGTACAGTTCATATAATCTTCAAATAAAGTCACAAACTATAATAATCAACTAGAATTATTTTTTTACTCAAGTCACATGTTGCGGTGAAGCATTCAGAATTGTTATCTGAGTACCATAAAAACATGCCAGTTTTACTTTCACAAGTAAACCATTACTGCATTCACTGTAATAGTTTACTTGTTCATTGTCTTTAATTATGATTTTTTTTCTTGCGCCCCCATGAAAAAATACTGGCCCCACTGTGGCCCCCCTGGAAAATTTGGTCTAGAACCGCCCCTGCATCCAGCTCAGCCATCATCGGAGAAAGAGTCGAGTCACAAGCAAGCCCCTAGCCTGGCAAGCCAGACTAAATAAATGTATTATTTAGTCTGGCCACGCTCCATTGACGGCTCTCGGTTGTGGGGCGGGTTCTACCGTTGTCTTTCAAATGATCTCCGCATTCCACTGGACAATGAATGTGACATACTCTTGTTTCACTCTGTTGCATCATCCCACCCACCAGGCATATAGAGTGCCCTGATTGGCCCACAAAGCGGATAAAGCTCTGTGATTTGTTCACCAAGCAGATAGAGCACTATGATTGGCCCACCATTATGGACCAATCACAGCTCTTTATGTGTTTGAAACCCCTCTAGAGAGCTGTGATTGGCTAGCCAGAGTCCTGGTAGGAGCTGCTGAGGTTCCAATGGAGCATGCCTAGACCAAACTTTGCAAAGCAAGAATTTGGTCTAGTTGACTAGGCTAGCAAGCCCCCACAATGCAGGTGAAAAATTGGTCTCAACCCGGAAGTAACAAAAATTTCAGTTCCACCCTCATCCACTAGGGGCTGGTGTCAGAAGTGAGCAAATCCTCATCGACTCCCATGTTAAAAATACCAATTTCACAGCAGAAATAAACATGTTTACAGCCTGGTACCAAAACATGTTTTAGGTTTAAATGATCTAGTTTACACTCATGACAACTCTGAGGGGGGTGAATTATTTTCTCACTCTTCTGTTTAAGTGTATTAAAAGCCTAAAATTCTGTATAATTAATGAGCATCAGACCCACGTGACCACAGAGCTAGCTCCGTGGAAAGGCCTCAGTAGAGCCTCGGTCTGGCTTGGAAACGGCTCCGGGATTTTGAGTCTCCGTGTGTGTGTATTCTTTTTTGGATATTTTTTGTGCAATTGTTGGACAAAATGACTTGCTGTGGCATTAATTGCACTAATAGAGCGTCCAAGGAGTCTCCACTTAATTTTTTTCGGTAAGTAAAATTATATTTATGTATTTTAGGTCACTGCCGAGCTGAGCTTAGATTTTAACATGTACTGTTTAACCATGAAATTTAAATGTAATAGGGTAAAACCCAGTGCATTTAACATAATGCTGCACTTTAGAAAATGGGTTGAAATATAACATGTTGGTGGAGCTGGGTTCCGACTATCGGCTTGTGGAGCTCTCGGGAGACCGATGTTTTCCACCCGGTTCTCCCCTCCCCGCAGGTCGGCGCATCTCTGTCTGATCGCAGCTTCTGTCTGCTGCGCGGGCTGCCGGCTTGTGGAGCTCTGGGACGGAAACCTTTCCACCCGGTTCTCCCCAGCGGCAGCTCTGCGCATCTCAGATCGCAGCGGCGCTTGTCTGCTGTGCGGCTGCCGGCTTCTGGAGCTCTCGGAGACTCTGTGTTCCACCCGGTTTTACCCAGCGGTCAGCCCGGCGTATCTCGGACTCAGAAGCTCTGGTGTTGTGCACAGTTAACTCCGGTTGTAGCTAGGTTGCTGCCTCCGTTAGTTTAGCTACGACCTCCACGTTAGCGTTGGGTTAGCTTCAGGTTACCTTGTAGCTAGTTCGACTGGGTGTCGTCAGTTGATCCCAGCCTTACAGCCCCACCCTCAGCTCCACCTCTCTTCCCTTGTGTGGAATTGTCTGGGCTTGACGGAACCTGTGACACGGTCAAAATGCCGGTGGTGGCCACCTCCCATTTAGCCTCAAAAACGTGTTATTGGAGTCTATGGAAACCCATTGTCCATATATGCATATGTCGATGGTCGCAACATATCTGAAAAGTTTAGGAGCATTACACTAATTCAAAAGAAAGCCACGTAGTGCAAACTCCGCAAAGCGAAACTCTCCATTCACAGGAGCACATCAGCGATACATGAGCCTCGGTAAGTTGACCTCTTGTTAGCTGCTAACATCAACAGAGTTACTTGTATTTATAGCTGCAGCAACACCAGCAGAGACGGTGATGTTGTTACCTTTAGAACGCGTTTTTATGTCACGTATTTTTGCTCCAATTACAAACGCTAACGATTTATCTCATCCTGCTACGTTACAGTGGAGTTTACAGACATATATATGACAACAAACATCAACCAGGCTGGTCCCACTTCACCACCATCATGGAAAAGTAGAGTTAAACAACTTTTATGGTGTGTGTGTGTGTGTGTGTGTGTGTGTGTGTGTGTGTGTGTGTGTGTCTCTGGATACAACATTAGAATAAAATGCATTTATGATAAAATAAAAAGGTCGCTGACTGAACAATCAAGAAACTAATATTTATAAATCATAGAACATTTTCTTTGTGTTAAATCTTAATCTACTATATTTGATTTAACAGAATTATTAATCTGGTAAATAAACTAACTTTAATATATTTTATCTTTATGCTAAAGCAGAGCCTCAGAGCTGTCGATGGTCCCTGACTGCTGACGTGTGGACCAGCCGTGCTGCAGAGGCGTACCTTGGTGTGTCCTGCTATTTCCTGAGTGAAGACTGGAAGATGAAGCGCCTCGTGATTTTTATCTTGAGAGGCGCTATAGAAATGATATTTTCTTCTTCTTTTCTTCTTGTGAACACAAGTTTTCTTTGGTTTTAAGTGCCTAGCTCCATCTGGTTGTAGCATTTGTATCAACAGGTTACAAGTTAATTAAAGTTGTTTGATAAGCTATCATCTTGTCTTTATTATTAGATGGTGGTCCATAGCTGATCACACTTCACACTAGAAGCTAATGATGGTGTGTTAGAGCCTCCTGGTGCAATAAGCTAAACTTTTATAAATGACGCGATTGGTCGACTACTAAAATAGTCGTTTGCGGAAGCCCTAAAAATGTTGCAGTGAGAAGAGGCGGAGAAAAAAAAATCTTCCATCCATCCATTTTCATCCGCTTATCCGGAGTCGGTTCACGGGGGCAGTAGCCTAAGTCGAGAGGACCAGACTTCCCTCTCCCCAGAGGTGAGAGACATAGTCCCTCCACCGTGTCCTGGGTCTACCTTTAGGTCTCCTCCCGGTTGGACGTGCCCGGAAAACCTCACCAGGGAGGCGTCCAGGAAGCACCCTGACCAGATGCCCGAGCCACCTCAACTGGCTCCTCTCGGTGTGGAGGAGCAGCAAATCTACTACGAGCTCCTCCCGAATGACCGAGCTACTCACCCTATCACTAAGGGAGAGCCCAGCCACTCTTCAGAGAAAACTCATGACGGCCACTTGTATCCACGATCTCGTTCTTTCGGTCACTACCCAAGCTCATGACCATCAGGTGAGAGTAGGAACGTAGATCGACCGGTAAATCGAGAGCTTCGCCTTCTGACTCAACTCTCTCTTCACCACGACAGACCGGCTGTGAACCGCTCCAGCGAAAGCTGAAGATCACGTTCTGATGAAGCCAACAGGACCACATCATCTGCAAAAAGCAGAGACCTGATCCTCAGGCCACCAAAACGGATGCCCTCCACACCTTGGCTGCACCTAGAAATCCTGTCCATAAAGGTTATGAACAGAATCGGTGACAAAGGGCAGCCTTGGTGGAGTCCAACTCTCACTGGGAACGAGCAGACTTACTGCCAGCAATGCGGACCAAGCTCTGACACCGGTCATACAGGGACCTAACAGCCCGTATCAGAGGGCCTGGTACCCCATACTCCCGAAGTACCCCCCACAGGGCCCCCCGAGGGACGCGGTAAAATGCCTTTTCCAAATACACAAAACACGTGTAGACTGGTTGGGCAAATTCCCACGCACCCTCCAGGATCCCCCTAAGGGTATAGAGCTGGTCCAGTGTTCCACAGCCAGGATGAAAACCACATTGCTCCTCCTGAATCTGAGGTTCAACAATCTGATGGACCCTCCTCTCCAGAACCCTTGAATAGACCTTACCAGGAAGGCTCAGGAGTGTGATCCCTCTCTAGTTGGAACACACCCTGCGGTCCCCCTTTTTAAATAAGGAGACCACCACCTCGGTCTGCCAGTCCAGTGGGACGGCCCCCGATGTCCACGTGATATAGCAGAGCCGCGTCAGCCAATACAGCCCCACAACATCCAGAGCCTTAAGGAACTCCGGGCGGACCTCATCCATACCCTGGAGCTTTGCTACAGAGGAGCTTTTTAACCACCTCAGTGACCTCAGCACCAGAGATTTGAGAGGCCAACCCAAAGTCCCCAGACTCTGCTTCCTCACTGGAAGATGTGTCGGTGGGATTGAGGAGGTCTTCCAAGTATTCTGCCCACCGATCCACAACGTCCTGAGTAGAGGTCAGCAGCACACCGTCCCCATATAGATAGCGTTGGTAGCGCACTGCTTTCCCCCCACGAGGCGCTGGATGGTGGACCAGAATCTCCTCGAAGCCGTACGGAAGTCTTCCTCCATGGTCTCACCGAACTCCTCCCATGCCCGGGTTTTTGCCTTGGCGACCACCCGAGCCGCGTTCCGCTTGGACTGGTGGTACCCATCAGCTGCCTCTGGAGCCCCACAGGCCAAAAAGACCTGATAGGACTCTTTCTTCAGCTTGACAGCATCCCTAACCGCCAGAAAAAGAATCAAAATACCAAAAATAAAATGGCCAAGGGTGCATGCAAAATATTTTCCACAATTTTAAAAAATATTTTTCAATAATTATCGATATCGATCAATATAAAACATTTTTTATCAATATACTTTTTTCCTTATATCGTCCAGCCCTAGCATAGACTACAATTCAAGAACGGCCGGGTTCAGTCTGCTTCAGGTGGTACCAATACAAACTTTATAAAAATGTTTATGTTAACTAGTGATGCACTGATATGAAATTTTTGGGCCGATACTGATATCCGATGTTGATATCACTATTATGGCTGATAACCAATATTTGCCGATACCGATATACTGACATTAATGCTTCTAAAATCAGCATATTTTGTATAGAATGAAAATTATTAAAGCTGAATTTACGTTATGTACACACACACCACACACATTTACAGCTGAGATGATTTCATTTACTGTTCACAAGACTAAATTACACAATGAAACAATTAAACATCACCCCATCACCACATTCGTTTCCTGTTTTATGCGTTTTAAAAAAAGCATTAATAATAAAACCACTTTTCCATTTTTAAAATGATAGATGATTGAGAACCACTAGAATTAAGTAACCAGGCGGATGACCTCACCGTCGTTTTGCTGAGGAGCCCGAATCTGAGGACTCTGCTGGTGCTGCTGCGTGCTGGTGCTTCGTCCGCTCCAGATGCTCCATGTAGCTGTGGATCATCTGAAAAACCGGCACCAGTAAGTGGACCACAACATCTCCAACTGTCACTACAAAGGTCGTTTCAGGCACAGCTGTGACTAAAGAAGGAAAAGCGCTCAGGTGATGGCTTTCATCCTGAGGTGGGTTAGAGATGAGTAATTCCTAGGGGCAGGGGTGTGACCAGCAGCAAAATTATTCTTATTCAGACCTCTGCTGTCTCCATCTCACTCCACCTACAGCAAACATCACAGCTAATCCAGGATCTGCTAGCTTAAGGATAATCTAACAGGATGGTGAATATTCCGGTCAAAGCTAAAGTCATTTTTTATCATTGAGTTGAGAAACCCTCTAAAATTAGAGCTGGGTGGGGGGGGGGGGGGGTCTCTCCTCAGATGAATTATTCTGGACACAACTTCAGAGGAACACTTTCAGATTGTGAAATATACAACAAATATTGATTCCATGTAGAGGAATAAACCAGCCCAGATAAAACTTTTACTTGGCTCTGGGTGGGTGGGGGGGGAATAAAGAAATGTGTTAACATACAACAAAAAACGCAAATGAAAAAAGAAAAACCTTCATCCATCTCTGCCATTAACCCAGAGATTAAGATGCTGTCCTTCATCCCAAACACACCAGATGAGCCTACCTCTGTGTGTCTCTGATGAAGAGCATTGTACTCCTTCTTTAGGTCTGCTTCTCTCTCCTCAAATCTGCTTACTGCAGGAGACAGGAACAGAAGAGACAATAAACAAATAATAACAACTTACTGAAAACAATAAAAACAAAGAGCAATATGCAAAACAGAGCTCTCCAACTCTGGTCCCGGAGATCTCCTATCCAGCATGTTTTAGTCGTTTCTCAGCTCCAACACACCTGATCCAATGTTTGCATCACCAGTTCAGCAGCTCATCAAGCTCTGCAGAAGCTTGTTAATCACCTGCTGATTGAAACCAGGTGTGTTGGAGCAGGGAAACCTCCAAAACATGCAGGTCAGGGTTGGGTCCCACTGGTAAGAGGCATGCAGCTGCAGTAGCATCTGTGAGCCCTTAGAGGGCGACAATGCATTACTAAAATTGTCCACAAACTTCTGATCAACTGGACTATTTCCCTGTTTAAACCTAAATTCTGCTAAACACAGAATCTCTAGCGTTTTACCGATCATGTGGCCTTGAACCTGAACAGGTTTTAAATATTTATCCAAGTTCTTTCTTTAAACAACAAACCTACACTCATATTTCTGTGCCAAACCAAACCATCCCATACCATAGCATAGTTTATTTATATAGCACGTTTAAAAGGCAGCATGGGAGCTGCCCAAAGTGCTGCACAGGCTAAAACAAAACGCGACCATTCTAAGGAACTAAAACAGAGGATAAAAATACCAGTCAAAGCAGATAAAACATGATGAATACAAAGAACACATTAAAACAATGACACAGTAAAACACTAAAACGAGTCACTGTCTAAAAGCCAAATCGTAGACGTGGGTCTTTAAACGAGATTTAAAAACCGCCAGTGATGGAGCCTGCCGAACTCCAATGGGCAATGAGTTCCACAGCTTTGGGGCAGCGTGCACAAATGCTCGTTCACCCCGCGATTTGTATCGCATCCGCGGCGTACACAGCAGCAAAAGGTCAGCCGACCTCAACGTGCGCGTGGGTACATATGGAGTGAGCAGGTCAGAGAGACAGGGAGGTGCCAGCAAAACAACAAACATCATCTTAGAGGTGAGAAAGAGAAGAGTAGGACCTTAGTAATAACAGATCATTACCTTACTAATTCCTCTGCTGGAAGTACTGAGGCACCCTGACTGTGTGTGGAGGTAAAACCATTGTAACAGTGGTGGCTGGCATCATTTAGAAAGCAGCCGTATGAGTGCAACGATCGTCTGTTATGGAGGGTGTGTATGAGAGCTGATCTGGATCATTCACAGAAGCCTGGACCAAAGCTACACCCCTAACAGCTGCAAGTATGAAGACTGTTAACAGCCTGCTTTTGAGGAAGTAGAGACAAAAGGTAGAATAGAAATAACTGATATGACATGCAGAGAAAACGAAGTGATCCATAAAGAACCCCCCCCCCCACACACACACACCCACCCACACACAGCTGTTCATGAGAGAAATCTGAAAGTTAACAGCGGGTGCTGAGGTACCGTCCCACACACACACACACACACACACACACACACACACACACACACACACACACACACACACACACACACACACACACACACACACACACACACACACACACACACTTTTGTCCACCTGTGTAGACATTTTTCCTTCTAGGCTTATTTTAGTATTGTTAGCATTAGCTTGTTGTTAGCACTAGCAACAGCAGGCTGTGGCAAGGTTGATTATAATCGTTGTAGTTCCACTTTCAACCAGTAGGTGAGAGAGGAGTGAAACTTATTAAGTGTTGCTTTATCGACAATCACTAATTATTAATTTATGTCACATTAAAGCAGCAATCCAGAGTTTTGCCCTTTCAGAAATTATGTATGATTTTTCAGAAATAATGTGATATAATGTAAACAATACCCCGGTTTTGCTAAGCACGCCCCCAGCCCCACAGATAGGAATAGGAAGCTGAGCGCCAACCAGAACTAACCAATAGCATTAGACTACTGCTTACGTGCTTCAAATTTAAGGCAGTACATCGGCTGATGCAGAGTTGAAGAACGTTTCACTGACAAGTCTTTAAAATATAAATATATGAATAGGGCTGTCACAATAATCTCAAGAACAATATATCGCGATATTAAGAAACCCACCGCGCTGCATGACGTGCCACCGCAATTACCGCACTTGATTAAATCTCGCGCTGATCGAGGAGATAGTAGGGCACTTTTTTTTAATTCTGTTAGATGTTGCAGCCAAATTTGCATTTCAAAGTTAAACCTCCTGAATGTTGTTTTTAAGTTCAGTCAGAGAATGCCGTTACTGCCCTTTGATCTGCATTCAATAAAGTGTTAAAAATGGCCAAGTATTTTTTTCCAACATTTTTTAAATGTGTAAGCACAATGTTTCAAAGGAAATATTGCCATGAGTTTAGTAATTAACAAACAAATTTGCTAAGTACATAAATAAAAACGAGGTGCAATAATATCGCATATCGCAATATTGAGCTGCCCTGACTCACCACAGGGGGAATTCCTCAATCGCGACAGCCCTATGTATGAAAACACAACATTACATCAGAATAATACTTGTAAAACATGTTTTAGCTCTGTTTGTTGGCTAGAGAAGCACATTTGAACAAGAAACGTAAAGCTGCCATCTTAATAAAATGGATCGACCGACTCGGTGTGATATGCTCATCAGCCACTAGATGGCGCCATGAGATAAGAAAATACTCTGTCTTGCTGCTTTAACCCCCTTGTGCAGGGGTCTTCAAATAAACGTGTTCAAGTGCCCTGAGTTTTTTCCAGCAGACATCGAGAGGACCAGATTCTCATCTAAATTGTAGCGTTATGGATTTATGCTCTTTTATGAAAGAGAATCCATGCTACGTATTAATTCGGAATATTAATTCTGGGGAACTGGGAACTTAGAGCAAACTTGCGATGATGCGTACTGAGGTTTGGAACAGTACTTGGGCCATCGCTGATGTTTCACAAGGACTTGAGTACACAAGTTCAGACAAGCACTAGGAATGTACATAGTTAACTGGTTAATTGCTCGTAATGCTGTAACTGGGTAAAATAGTTTTACTCGGTTAACTACGTTAAGTCCTTCTGCTGCACTTGGGTGTAATATATTTTGTGCCACTAGTAGGTGCATGAGCTCCGCTATCAATGTTTTTTTGGGCAACCACAAAAGAAGAAGTGGGCTTGTCACGTGACCAAACAAATATGTTCAAACATGAAGCGGTTAGCAAAGAGCACAACGTGGGAGCAGTTTATTTTTAGTTAATTCAGTCTAGGAACACAATAAAGCCTGATTTATGCTTCTCCGTCTGCGTCAGTGCGGAGACACGCAACGCCATTATCCGTCCTTGCGTAGGGCTCCGGCAGGCACGCAAGTACGTACGGAGTCGAGCCCACTTTTTTAAACATCCGTCGAACGAGACGGATTACGCAAGCTTGTGAATGGTCAGGACGCCGCTGTTGTTTACAGCGCCGCCATTGCAAAGAGAGCCGAGGATAACTAGCGGCAGACACAGAGAAGCTTGAAGAATACCTTGCGAAAAAAACTCTAAAAATATGAAAGTTTCATCCTCCCGTGACTGGAGGAGTGAAAAGAAGTGCAGCAAGCGTTTTATTTGTGGATGGAAATGACAGGAAACATGGGTTTAGAGGTGGGGAGCGCATGAAGCGGTGGGAGAATGAGAGACAAATATATCCGTGTTAAAAGTCTCTTAAATACACAAAAAACACAACATAAACACACTATCTTGGACCGATACATGACAGGATACCACAGAACAGCGCTACGCCCTCTGTTGTCCTGCCGGGGAATTGCTTTGCAACACTCTCCAGGAGACGGAGAAGTATGAGAGCAAAACGCTTCCGTCAATCCGTGCGTGTCTGTCCCTTGCGGAGCTGACGGAGAAGCATAAACCAGGCTTAAGCCTCACATCAAGGCACTGAGCCTTGGAGCAGCAAACTGAACATTGACCAGCAACAACAGGTCAGTCGGGAACTCCTAATATGTCTAGTGAAAGAAAGAAATATCAGTGTAATTATTTAGTTCATCCATCCATCAATCCATTTTCTTCTGCTTATCCTGAGTCAGGTTGTGGAGGCAACAGCCTAAGTCGTCGGTCGGCAACCCGCGGCTCTGGAGCCGCATGCGGCTCTTCCATCCATCTGATGCGGCTCTCTGTGCTTGTAAAATAATGAATGGATATTTAAATAAATTGCTTTACATTTTACTGCATTAATTTTACATCTGTATGCCAATTCTAAATGTAAAGATTGTCTGCGTAAACCTGAACAGTTTCAACCCGGTCTTACTGTGAGACCGGGGTGACGGGTCACGCTTGTGCGTAATCATATCGGCGCATTCTGAGCTGAAGAGGATGTGAGATTCTGGGACTCTCCTCAGATGGCTCCTGGATGTGTCGCCACATTGGAGACAGGAACAAGCACTATTCAGCCAAAGTTTCATAATCAGGGAACATTTTCTAAGTGACAAGTCTCGCTTCAGTCGGAGGAATCTTCCTGCATGCGCTCTGGTTCTGCGACGCGCTCCAAGCCCCTCTCCACATCTTCAGCTCGCTGTGGACCTTATGTACGCGCTGACAGTGAGCTGCGCTGAGCAGTGTCTAGCTCAGATGTTCAGATGGGAATCTTTTCTTGAGTGATTTAGCTACAAGTACATCTGCGATGTGCATAACGAATAAAATGTCAGTTCGTCTGCATGCGTCGGGGGTAAGTCTTTCTATTCTTTCTCCATCAAAATAAACGGTCAAATACGGGAACTGTCCGGTCAACACAAGCCCTGCTTTTAACTGTTCTGTTTTCTTGTGAAAATTGTTGCTAAGAGATATAATTTAACTTGATTAACACCAGAGCCAGGCGCACTGCGCCGTTCTCTCCGTCACCGTAAATGAGGGAAAAACAAATTGATCGGCTCCTTTTCTGACCTTCCCCACCTACAAAGTTTAATTACAACAATCAAACGTGACAGAGCCTGGATTTGTATTCTGAACAGTCTAAACATGTTTTAAAAAGAAACGTGTGACAAAAGTGGCACCTGCTCAGTAAAACCACCAACAGGGTGAAAAATATCAAAATATTGTAGGCAGAGACGGGCTGCAACTTCTGGATCCACTTTATATAAATCGTTTTATTGACTATCTTTTTTATGATAGATAACTTTGACGTACACGAGCGACCGGTACCGGCTGCTGTCACCTGTTGTGATTGGTTAAAGCAGCTCTCTGCTGTCTGAGGGTAGGCCCCGCCCACAACGCCACAGCTGCTGGGGCTCCCAGTGTTTTCTTCACTGTGGGAAACGGGTAATAATGGCTCTTTGATGGGAACAGGTTGCCGACCCCTGGCCTAAGTCGAGGCCCAGACTTCCCTCTCCCCAGCCACTTGGGCCAGCTCTTCCGGGGGGATCCCAAGGAGTTCCCTGGCCAGCCGAGAGACATGGTCCCTCCAGCCTGTCCTGGGTCTTCCTGTGGATGTCGCCCCGGTGAGACGTGCCCAGAAAACCTCACCAGGCAGGCGTCCAAGAGTTTGATTAGTTCAATGTAAGAAAACTAAAGTATTTATTTAAAAAAGCGTGGCCTCCAGAATGACCTTACAAGCACGCAATCACAAGCAGCGCTGTGTATTTGATGCCAGATGGTCCGCTGCGCAGCAACTTCTGAGTCTGATGGACATTTCATCTGTCATCCCACTTGCTCTTCTTTACTTGTGAGTCAGAATTATATATATATATATATATATATATATATATATATATATATATATATATATATATATATAAGAATAGACATAAAAAGCGTTATTTATAGAGCGAGGGCAAATGTTTGTGTGCATTGGGGTGGGGGTGGTGGGGTGTTGGTTTCCAGCAAACTGGTTATTAACTGTTAAGGGGCGTCATTAACCAGTTAGAGATTTTAGAAAACATTGGAAAATATTGAAAAACTGCCCCGAGACACCTTGGCTGGAGCTAATCCAGCTTCATTATGAAGCCTTCCATCTCTGTGATTCATTGGTCAATCTCAATTTTAGCAGTGAGAGACAGAAATGTGGCAAAAACCCTCACATGAAGCGGGATTTATTGCCACTCTTTCCACTGTAGTTTTAGTTGTGTTTGGAGATCGTAAAAAAAGATCTATATGATGTAGCAAAGTTTCTGCAGAGTGTTTAGAGGTGCAGCTTGACAATATTTATTGATATTTGGGACATGAATTTTGCTACTAAACGTTAAATCCCCTGAATTGGTATACATTAGGACCCGGGGGAGGGGGTGTCAGGTGGAAAGGTCTGGTGGGCCGGGTGTGTGTGTGTGGGGGGGGGTCTCCCAGTCCAACAGACAGATATGGATAGTGGACTCACTCTGGTCAGCATAGTTTTTAGTTTTTAGCTCTAGTTGTCGTGAGTGAGACTCGAGCGTCACCAGTCGACTCTGCAGGTCCTTTTTCTCTCCATCCTGGGAATCTTCTAAGGTAATGTATCTCTGTGGACAAACACAGCAGAAACACACATTATCATAGTGAGTACATGGTAGAAGCAAATAATAAACACAGGACACCCCAAATAGACATCTTTAATTGGAACTGAGCTGAATTGGAACATAGGATACTTAAGCTAGAAATTGTTCATGTAGGGTTTATAACTTAACTTCAAAGTTTACTAAAACTTCTGACCTGTAGAAACTAGTTTGGCAGGCAAGAAGGGTTCAACATGTGTTGCAGACACTTGCAACAACTCAGAATGGCATGTCATTCCCAGTAGGTTCAGGATGAGGAACGTGTCTTTAAGACATGTCCCCCTCCTCTTAAGAGTTTTCCTAATTCAAGCAGAAAAGTACAAAATAACTTTTAAAGTGTAGTGAGATGTTTGTGGATGTGGGTCATTTACCCCGAGGGTCATTACGGTCTGTGTTTGCCGATCCACATTCTAGATGTTTTTTGACAAACTGCCAAAACCTCAAACATGTTTATTTTTATTTCGACAAAGACTGCTTTTTTAGTTCTTGTTCAAACAACTTATCTGTGTCCAATTCAGTTTTTAGAAACATTCAGGACCCCAGCAACACACCAGAGAGGCTCTGCAACTAACAAGAATATTAGGAAGCCTTCAGAAACGTTTTGAGACAATTGGCAAACTTTCTCACAAATGGAGTTTGCAAATTGTCACCAACAACAGAAAATGCTTTAACAATGTCTTTTCTACTGAAGAAAAACCCACAGCAAGAATAAAAAACGTGTATAATATTTATAATCACAATTTTCATGAGAGAAAGAAAACGATTCTACAGCCGTTCAGTTATTGTGCAATGCCATTCGTTTATTCAGGTAAGAATATTTCACCATGTTTTATTTAACATTTGAGTTCCATATCAAAGCAGCCAAGGGCCAAGCTCCAGACAAGCATCAACAACTGTTACCATTAAAATCACTGTGTGGAATGCTATTACAGTTATTATAAAGAATGTTTCAATGAGCACCAGGAAACCGTGGGACTGAAGCAGATTGGTCAGACTTTTTACTGAGTGCACATGGTTTAAAGCTAATTCATGATGACGCAGATAAAACTGTTACTAATCAGTCACGTCTGGGCTGAGCAGTGACACCATTTTTAAAAATATCATCAGATTTACTTTACAAATCTATTTCCCTTTCCCCATTTGTGTGGTTAACGTGCTGCAAGGCCCTGCTTCTAACTGAAAATGTAAATACTGCCACAGCTTCTACTTCTGCAACAGGGAAGGTTAGCTGCCAATGGCGGCCATCTTGAAAGGCTTGACTTCAGAAATGCAATTGTTCATCCATTGATTACAGTGTCATCCTACTCTGTTCAGCAGTTTGTGAGATATTGTTTTAAGTAGGGTTGAACAATTTTAGAAAAAGGTGACTGATTTATTTTCTGGCAGAAATTGCATGCGATTACGTAGATTTACCTCTGCAATGGTTCATCAGAAACATTCAAATGTTTTTTGAAAGGAGAAGTTGTGCTTTCATGTCCGCGTACTGTTAATATGATGCATCCCTTACTGTTGTTTCAGTAAGCCAGCAAATTGGCCTATGTTTCCCTCCCTCTCGCACACAAACGATGCTCCAGTTTGATTTACGAACTAGTCTGCATTACCAAAAATCTCCCTCAAGTTATTTGTTATTTTGTATTTGATTCACAAAACCTTTTGAATGTCATTAACCACTCAGCAATCCATTTAGTCACTGGTGACCCTTTCACTACTCATCTTTGTGACCTTTACTCCCCCGTTAACTGGCCATCACTCCATTACCGCAGGTTGCTACATTGGTATCAGTTCATATACAAAACAATCACCGGTAGAACCCATCATATCTTCGCTCATTACTCATCACTTCCAACAACCAGCACAATTTGTTACAGTAACTTCATCTCCATGGTTATTCCCAAAGCTCGCACCTCCTTTGGCCGCTCCTCATTCCAGTTTTCTGCTTCCAACAACTGGAATGAGCTGCAAAAAAATCACTAAAGCTCACTACCTGCCAGTTATTGTCTACCTTCAATTTTTCATTGCAATCAATAGTTTCTGATGAATGTGCCTGATTCTGAGTACTTCAGACTGTTTTAAGTCTGTTTTGATTGCTTACAAATTGTGAATGAGAACAGTCCGTTGTCTTTATGTCCAAATGTTTTATCTTATTTTGATCTTGTACGTTTTATCTCATCTGTTTTTCTTTGATAGAAAGCTAACTATGAAACTGTTGCTGCCACCTCTTGGCCAGATCGTCTTTGTAAATGAGAATGAGTTCTCAATTGACTCATCTGGATAAATAAAAATATAAAATAAAATAAAATGAATAAAAAGTGAAATGTCTTCAAGATATCTTCAAGATAGCAAAGATGTCCATCTGCTTTGTTCCTGAACCTACCAGGACTGTTGCGGAGCTGAAACAAATGTGAAATGGCAACAAATTAAGAACATAAAATAAGTGAATGTTGATCATTTGTTCTGCCGATCTGTGCTGATGTTTCAGCTAATCAGCTGAGTTGTCTGAGGCCTGTAATCGTGGAGTCTTGTGATGTAGCAGCTCTCCGTGGAGAAGCCCTGCGGTGGCTTCTCTGGCTCTGCTGCTATCTGCAAACAAACGAGCGTCACCTGGGCATCTGATCATCAGCAGATCTCTCGTTCACACACGTCACTGGACATTTTAACAATGGTCTTAAGTTAAGTTGTCTATGTGAATTATTTGTCAAAGAATATTTTTAAACAATCTGTTCATTGAAGGACTAAAATGACTCAGCCCAAAGGCTCAAAGTTCTTATCAATTCAGAGCACTTGATTCGTATTTAAAACGTATACTGAGGCCACTCACTAAGGGGCATTGTTTCTTCAACATCAGGGGGCTGTTACAGGTCTCCAACTCCCAAATAAGACAGAAAGGCCAAGATTGCACCTTTAATATTTACTAACATGAACATTTGTAAATACAGCTCCCGATGAACCCCACCTAAATGTGCTACTTCTGACAAATGAACTGGGCTTGAACTAGAAGAAGCCAGGCTAAACTAGCAAAAACAATCTTCTATTTGACCTTAATTAATACACCATTTTTAAATTTGAGTGTGTTGATAATCCTCAGGGCAGCTCCCACATCTTGCCCCCTGACGGTGCTGATCCTCATATGACCTAGGAAAGGGGCTTGTGGGTATGACTGCTCCAGAGGATAAGTGTTGCAGTATTTTACATGCCCTCTTTCCCCAACACTGCATGAATAATGCTCTCTTTGTCCCAGAGTGCCAACACACACTATAATGCACACAAACGCATGTGCTTCCAGAACAAGTGTGTGCACTCCCACACACAGACAGGGCTCCACTGTATTGGCACTCAATTGACAGAGACTGAAATCGTCTCCATTTACTGTGTCTGGCTGCAGATTGCTGGGACATTTGGGATAGCTGGCAATGCAGGTCGCTGACTAAAGAACAACATCACAGCTTTTATTTGCTGGGGGGCTCACATGGGCAATGACAGCGAGACCTGGAGAAGTGTGTTGGGAAAGAACTTATGTGAATTTAAGCAGTGTTTTGTTATTGGACTTCTGTGCTCATCATGTTCAGACGTAAAGGTGTTCATTTGTGCTTTTGGCAGCACAAATACTTACGGCTGCAGTGTGATGATCGACTGTTGTTTTATCTGATCTGCGGCCACGTGTCTTGGACAATCAGGTATAGAGAGGGACAGAGCGGTCAACTGACCACTACCTGGTGGTGGGTTGGCTTCAATGGTGGGGGAGGATGCCGGTCAGACATGGCAGGCCTTAAACGTAAAAGGGGGACTGCAGGAATGGTTTCTAAACTTTTCAGCTATTAAGACACAAAATGATAAGGGCTTGCAACCTGAAACATTACCAGTTGATCCCTCTAAAACACATGTGTCAGACACAAGGCCCGGGGCGCATTTTTATGTGGCCCGTGAGATAAATATCAAAAATATATAAAAACTGACCCGCTGGCCGATTTTACCGCAAAGATTACTACTCCTCTGATGCTTTGCGGCGTTAGCGTGGAGCCGAAGCGCCCCCTCCTTTGTGTTTTTTCCAGCGTCTGCTGCCGCTGTCTGCAGCTCCCCTGTCTCGGACAAACTAAACACTCCTCTCACTCAGCGCCGAGTTTACTCAGCTATTTTCCGACGTTGAAGCCCAGAAACGGAGATTTTAACCGCTCAGTAATGTGTTCACGACTGAAAGAGAAAGTTTTCCAACTAAATTCCAAACAGAGCTGATATAATTCCAGCGAGCAGCGACACGCTCAAACCAGCATGACTGTGGCTGCTGTAGTTTTTATTTTTAATAAAAAGTGCAGATTTGCCATCGCTTTTTCAAAAAAATTTAAGTTTGGCCTGCAACTTCGTCCCAGATTATCATTACGGCCCAGTGTGAATTTGAGTTTGACACCCCTGGCCTAAACTATGACTAAAAACAATAAAAACAAGACCAATATACAGACTGTACATTTCATATAATAATAATAATAATAATAATAATAATAATAATAATACATAAGTTTTATAAAGCACTTTTCCCAACAACTCAAAGACGCTGTACAACAAAGAGACAGACAAGACAAACACAATGAGAATAGGTTACTGTTATTTGAATGCTTGGCTGAATACGTGAGTTTTTAGTGCTTTTTTGAACTTTTGCAGTGAGTATACATCACAGACGTGTTGTGGGAGAGAAGGTTGGGGCAGCAACGGAAAAAGCTCTGATCTCTCAAATCCATTTGTAACCTCTTATTTCAGCTTTTCTAACAAACACAAATATTTTTCAGTTGCATTATATTTGTGGAGCTAATTTCAAAACCCAAAATAAACCCTTGAATCTTGTGGATTTCACAGAAAACTGGACAATCTGTTTAATATAAAAGACATTTTTGTTGAGCGTCAAAGCCAAAACTAAAAAAAAAACCTGACTGTTGCCTCTCCAACAACAACAGTTGTTAGCTAGATAATCAACGTTTTGGTAAACCAAAACATCATAAATCTTGATTCATTCATTTTAATTCAATAACAGCAAATAATGTAAAATGAGTTCGTCTGGGTTTTCAAATAAGAAAATTACATTATACTAAAATGTCACAAGCAATAAAAGCCAAATATTTAATTCAGTTAAAGTCCCAGTCAAGTGTTGGCATGCAGCAGAATTTTACATAAACTAGTGGAGAGTGGGAAAGATCATAAAAATGACCGATTCCTCCTCACACAATGAGCGCTAGAGCACCATCTCTGTTGAGTTCTGGAGGTCTGGTGATTATCAGAATCACCACGCTACAAGCTTTCAAAGCGCTGCCTGCATAAATGTCTGGATGAATCTCACCAGATCCAGACCACGTGTCTGATCTGCATTCACCCTGTGAAGATCAAAATGATTAGCAGCCAATTACCCGGTTATTCCTCATGGTGGTGCAACAGGAAGTGTGCAGGATTTAGCCAGTGATGTCCAAATATCTCTCAGGAGAAAAACTGCATGTTTTAAGTATGCTGCTGCTATAGTCCTAGACTGTTGAGGGGAGTATGAACCGTTTCCTCTCTGTAGTACAACAGGAACAGCTAACCTGTTCCCGATCAGTCCCTCACCTTGTGCCTGGAGCCTGAGCAAAAACGTTAGCTTTTCATAGTGTTCAGCAATTTTGTCATAAATGAACAAATACTTCCAAAAACTATAGAATGCCATTTAAAGGACATTTAATGTTCTTTAAAAGGCATTTAATTAAAAAAAAACTTTCAAGTTATTGTTATGTTGTGTTATGATTCTTTTTCCAAACAATACAACACATGTACTTATAAAATGAATAAAGCTAAAGATATTTTAAATAAAAAACTGGCTAAATGTGCTAAAAACACAAAATTACAAATAATTAGAACTGAAGTAAAAATGTATAAACAGAAACAACATTTTTTCCTGCTTTCCTGATTAATTTAATCATTTTTATGGGTTATTTTGCTCATGAGATTTAAGTTTTGCTTCACTAGTGAATAGCTGCAAATAAAATGATGCTTTGCTGTGTTTTTTTTTGTTGGCAATATTAAAATAAAGTTGTAGGCTTTTCCCCTGCTTTTGGATTAGCTGATAAGTAGGTCTGACGGCTGCGCACAACGGAACAAGCGAGAAACAGGGAGAGCTTTCACAATCGTGTTTTATTACTCAGGGTATCTGCAGGTTTAAGGGAGCCAAATTTAAGACTTTTTAAGACCTTTTTTAAGGCCACTTTGACCAAATTTAAGCTATTTTTTAAATTTAATTTAAGCTATAATTTCCAGCTATTGCCTGGAACAGGTGCTAACCACGTCGCAAACGTGGGATTAACCATCCAGTTACCATTAAACTTGCACTTCCCCATGGCGCAAGCTCCCACTAGCTTAACCAGCTAATGTGCTCATCTAAAAATAGTCCCCTTTCACAACCAACTGAACGTGCACGGTTCCGCTTACACCAACATCGCACACAAAAAATGCTGAAGACTAACTAGAAATTCACTAAAATTTTATAGGAACAAAATAATCTTGTTTATTGGGTCTTTGAAATTTTAATACCTTTGGAAACTGTATTTAAGGATTATTTGTCATTTTTAAGGATTTTTAAGGCCTTAAATTTGGAAAAGCAAATTTAAGACTTTTTAAGGACCCGCGGATACCCTGATTACTAAATGGGAGAATCAGTTGAAACGGTTTACGGACATTTGTTGAAACTAAATCATAGGAGATGTCCAGAAAGTTTGGAAGCCTGTGCTCATCACCTGTTAATAAACAAACAGCATTTAATTTGTGTAACGAGCCATTAACGCAGATAGACTTTTTACTGTCACCCAGAATATTTTACAGAGGACGTTTTTCAGACTCCTTAAACCCAAACCAGCTCTGTATAACCAACGTCACATCTTCTTCAGAAGAGTCTTCATTCTTGCACTAGCTGCAGCCACTGAGAGCAAAGTTGAGTTAAAATAAAATCTGTGCTGCAACCAGAGCAATGAATCTTTGTATTTCCACTCGTACAGACTTGAACACATTTGCCAAAAGACTTGTGCAATAATCAGCCTTATTTTTCTTACACAAAAAGCTAATTCTAGATTAGATATTACAGAAAACGGGGACGGCTTGCCATCAAATTTAAAAGCCATCCCTCAATAATTACACTGTTGAAGTCAGACAGATGGCTCGCTGGCTGCTTAAAGGCGAGCGACTTTCAAGTCCATCAAGAGCCACTGGTTGTTTGCAAGCGTTTGTTTGTTTTGGTTGTTTGCAAGCAACGTGTTGGAGACCCTAGGTCTATGTAACCATGCCTATGGCTTTAACAACCAGCAGCACAGAAACTGCCTGCAGAGCAACAAACTTGCAAAGTCAAAAACATGATTCAGATTATCCTTTTAATGAAGAGGAAGCATGTCTAAAGCGTGGTCCAGGGGCCATTTATGGCCCTTGGAGTGATTTTCTGCGGTCCCCACCAACATATCTAAAATTATGAATTTTGTCTTTTCAGGAGGCTGTTGATCTAGAGTGATAATTTGAACAAATAAATATTGCATTAATAAAATACATTATTTTTTATTTAAAATTAAAAAAAGTTAAAATATAAGTAAAAGAATAAAACACCATTAAATAAACAAATTATTTTAAGTTTAAAGACGTGGCATAATGAGACTAACTTGGCACTTTTGGCTTTCGTCTTGAAAAGCTTTGACACCATTGGTGTAGAGTAGAATAGAATGGAATAGAATTCAACTTTGTACAGCCACCGTATCATCTGCTGAAGTTGCCGGCGGCACATGCGCAACTTTGTTGTTTACAACCAAAACTTTCTTGAAGCTAAAGCTGAAATAACGGCCAAAGGAGGAGACGGCAGCGCTCAGGACATTTATTATTCCTCACAGAAGACAAAGTGGGAAGTACGGGCATCTTTTGGATATTTGAAGAATGCCGAGGGACAGTTGATAGAAGACGGCTGTCCTGTTTGCAGCACGTGCAGAAAAAGTGTCTGTGAAAGGCAGCAACGCTTCACATCTCGTGACACATCTGCGTGACCATCACCCACAACTCTACAGTCAACTCAAGGCAAGCTAACGTTAGCGTTTTAGCTAAAATGCGTGATCCGAGGATTTAGGTTGAGGGAGAATGCAACGAGTCGCTATATAAAGCAGCCGCAGCGCCGCTACCTGCATATAAACCGTGTCGCGGACACCGCCATGTTGAAATGACGCTATGCATTACGGGGCTCCCAGGGGCAGATAAGAGTTGGTCTCTCTCCGAGAATAATTATGAATTTAACAACGATTACTGCCTGATGACATTTTCCCACATCTGCAAAGCTCACTGGAAGGACACAAACCGAGGACGACATTTTCCTGATATAGGGTTTATTACTCAAGTAAGGGTAAAAAGTATCTGATTAGAAGGCTACTTGAGTACTGAGTATCATCTGATCTAATAGTTTTAAAATGATGACATCAAACAGGCAAAAAATAAGAAGTTATGGGCAAATGTTGGTATTTTAAAGACTAAAGGGGAAAAATGTAAACAAATAAACATAATTACAAAATTTTAGGCAAAATTAAGACAAACTGAGGACAATATTTTCCTGATATACAGGGTTTATTTAGTTGTCTGAAAATGTAGCACGTTTAAATACCGCAATAATACCGAAAACCCTGATAATTTTGGTCACAATAACTGTGAGGTTACATTTTCACACCGTGACAACCCTAGTGCAGAGCCTTTGTAACGGTTACCTTATTCTGTAGTTTCTAACTCTCTCCTCTTCCTCTAATGTATTCTTGTTAATCTGTCATTTTTTTGTGTAAATGCATGTGTAATGAATATTTTTCGGTAACTTTAGTTTAAGATATTTAGTTTAAGATTTGTAAAGGAGTCTTCACCTAGAAAACCTCTGTGCAAACCACGCTAGCAGATCGCTCTAACAAGGTTTCTGTGCTGTCCAAATAGATATGGGGTGTGTCAGAATCCACGGGAAGGATAATTGTAAGAGTGCATTTTGAGGTTGATGACGTCACAGCGCAGCGACGAGTACTGTCCGAATTCAAAGAATACTCATTCTCACGTCCTCAAACGCGTCCTCGCTCCGCCCACATTTCGAGGACGGGTCTGTTGTATCCTCACAGAACAAGGCTATCCCAGCATGCTTTGCGCACGGGCTATGGATTTTCAAGAGGCAGAGAAAATGGGGAGAGCTACGAAGTTTTAAACGTAAGTTTGTTAAAAACTAGCCGTAGAAACCTAAAAAGCTTAAAGCGGTTCAGTTTAGACATTTTTTGTTTGTATATTTGTTTTTAAATTACATTTTAGGCAGAAATCACCCAGAACGAGTTTGTTTCGCAGGTCCCAGTTATTCCCGTGTGTGTGTGTGTGTGTGTGTGTGTGTGTGTGTGTGTGTGTGTGTGTGTGTGTGTGTGTGTGTGTGTGTGTGTGTGTGTGGCAAATTAAACTTGTCATTTGTTTTAAGGACAACAGAGCAAAGAAGCGTTTTTATTAAGCTTAGAGGTGAAGAGTGAAGCTGTTTACACACACAACTGGTTTTACATTCAGGGATTTACAGCTGACACGTTTTAATGAAGTAAAAAGTTTGTGTGAAGAATAAAAGTTTTATCTTATGTGGATAAATGTAAAAATGTGTTTATTGCCTTTTTGTCACCTGTGGTCTCTGGTTTTCTCTGTTTAGGACTGCAGGTGTCCAGGGTCAGGAGAGGCTTTACCTGTTGGTCATCCTGGGAGAGAGGCCTTCTACTGTCATCTTGTTAATGTTATTTTGCTGTTTGATATTTGAACACATTTGTTAAAACAAATACTAACTGATAACTCTTTCTGGTCATTGATTTTATCACCAATTTTATTAGATGTTTAACATGTTACATGAACAGAAAATGAAAAGACGGTAAGGAGACAAGATTGTTTATAATACGTTACACTTATTTACAGATCAAAACCAGTATGGACCGGTTATGTACGGTTAAAGCAGGATTAACCTGAGTGACTCTTCCTGGATCATTTATTTAAACTGAGTGAGCAGGAGGTCTTTAACAGTGCAGCTGGATCTGCTGCAGGAGGATCCAGACGTGGATGGAGGGCTGGAGCAGACCCGTGGCTGGACGTTTCTGGTCAGAGGAACATCGTACAGGACGGTCTGCAGAGAGAGCTTTGGGACGCTTCCTCTCACTGTCCACTCCATCGTCCATCTACAGGGCCTGCTGGGCTGGCTCAGACGACGGCTGTTACATCTCTATGAATGACTTTCCTGTTAACAGTAGTGGTGGTCTGCTGGTACCTTCTCCAGGACAGAGCACCACTGACCTCCTCCACACACATCTTCCTCACGCTCATCCTGCAGACCCACAACTTCACCAGCACAGAGGCAGATGTGCAGCACAGTGCATGCTGACCTGTAATAGATTAAAAAAAGTTTTTTTAATTGAAAAATGTAAAACAAAACATATAACCTGCAGTACACTGGTTCTGTTCGAATAAACAAATGCACATTGAAAACACTTCAATGCTATTTTATTGAAAAGCCTGTTTTTTAAAACGTTGTACCCCAATTGATGCAAAATAAGTTCTAAGGTCCAATTTACATTAGAAAACATCCTACTGCATTCAACATTTATAATGCATTTGGTTTATATTAATTACCTACATGATAATACTCTGTAGAAATGTGTTGTGTATGTTTAACAAGTTCATTCTGTAGCTTAAAACATACATGAAGCCATCTAAAGTTAACATGTAAGTCCTGAAAGCTTCTAGAATAAACAAAATTACTTTACCTGAAAACGGTTGTGAACAAACGCTGCTGATGGACATGAAGCTGCTGAAACTTCTTAATATCCCTGCTAGATTTTCGCTAGCTTTAGCATTTTTCCTTTGCGTGTAGCTGCCACCGCGGCTGTGACGGGACCTACGGGCCACCATAGAGGTGAAGGCTAGACTGTCCGAATTCAGAGCCGCTGGGTTCCGGTCTTGGCGGTCTGGCAAGGACCCGACCTTGCTAGACCGGCGAGGTCCCGCACTCGTAAGCATCCTGCCTGTGGATTCAGACACACCCTCGAGCAAGAATTACCAACAATTAGCCACAGATGCAACAGTCTTGCACCACAAAGACACTCTAGCCAACAGCTACTTAAGTGTTTAATTTTGAATTGACGTATGAACCACTGAAGAGATACAATCCTCACAAGTCCTACCACTAATACAGATAAGACCATCAGATGTGGTTTAGCGTTAACACACCATTGGCGCCATTGGGACAGCCTGTCTTGTGTTTCCAAGTAAATGATAATAATGCATGGTTATCAATCAGGTGGTGTTGTATTTTAAAGAGAATGTGGCCTTTAAAGGGTCAGCTGATAACCCCGACAAAAGACTGGAGGGAAGTTCCGTTTTTCCTCAAGAATTTCCTGCCGGGCCATTTCCTCTGCTCTACTGAAACTAAACCAGTGAGGAGACAAAGTCCTCTACGCTCAGAGCAGAGAGAAGCAGGACTTGGCTCATACAACATTTAAATGGTAGGATCCAGTTCAACCTGCTTTATTGTGGACGTGGATAAAATGGTTGGCTTGTGCCAAACAAAAAAAAACGACACACAATGGTCACTGAAATTAGCTGGAAACTGACAAATGTAATAATACAAAAACAAATTGGGAAATTCTAATAATGGAAACAGACATTACTTTTAAATAGTGGGCCAACAGAATACCTTAAAATGAAGCTTAAATCAATGTTTTCTTGTTAAACCTTTGGAGACGATCAAAGTATTCCTGAGACATCTTACCTTTCAGCAGCAAACATCTGATGAGGATGAGATGATCATAAAGTTTAATGCTGCCTACAACAATACAGAAGAGCAAGTCTGAAATATGATTCATGATTTAATCATAAACATTAACCTGATGCACATCAGTGATGTAGCTTTAACTAAGGATCTTTGTTTATTGGTAATTGGTCATTTAAAAAAACGCATTTACAATATTGACAACGGTTTAAAAAAAAAAAGAGAGACAAAGTAAAAGGTTTCTCTTTGCACCAGTGCATCTAACCCAGTGTTTCTCAATTGTTTTCCATCACCAGCATGCTAGACGATGCTAGACCAGCATACCATCTTGGACCAGCATACAGCGCTGAACCAGCACCAAAACACAACATCTGTTATTTATTAGGATTGTGGATCTGCAGTCATTTTCCAACAGTTCATTTTATGTTGGATAGAAGCAGAGAAAATCTATTAAAAAATTAGCTCCACCAAGCTATTTCCTCACCAGCCGCTACTATTTTTTTTCCCTCATTAATGACCAAGTTCAAAGTTAATCCAAAATTATAAAGGCTTTGTCTTATTTTCTCATCTTTTTCTGCGGACAGTCTGACGTTTCCTCGATCACCTCCATGTTCCTGTGTTTATATTAAGGCCCGACCGATATATCGGCCGGCTGATATTATCGGCCGATAATAGGGTCATTAACACTATCGGCTATCGGCCAATATTGCGCTACCTATCCAGCAGATGGCGCCAGCTTTATGAACTCATGTGTGGCTCCACTCCTCGGGGGGCGGAGCCACCGTCACAGCACACATGCAGCAGAGCAGCAGGAGCAATTCAGTCAAGCAGAGAGGACGGTGATGAGGAAATAGGAGGTAAGTCTTCAGTTTTAAGCATATTTGTTGTGTCAGTGGTAAGTTGAATGGTAAAATAAGCAATGACAAAAGTATGTTTCCCCTCAACATGCTTCCTAAGTTTATTGTGTGCCTCGTAGCCTCGCATTGAAAAGTTACCCTGAAAAAAAAAACTGCTGCAGCATTACGCTCTATGCAGAACTCACGCTGCTTCCCCTTTAGTCATGCAGGGCAGTAAGTGATCCTTACTGATCAAAGTATTCCTGAGACTCACTTCGATGGCCTTTTTCTGGTAGACATTCTGGAATATTCTCAGACAATTTCATCCGCTCTTCTTCAGCAATCTTTTCTAACTCACACAACCGCTGTCGCTGCTGAGGACGGGGGAGGGGGGGTTGGCAACAAGGCAATGAAGCACTGTGGTAGCAGGGAGTCTCTCCTCCTCTCCCTAGCTGGGAGCGGTGATACGAGAAAATAAACATTCCTCTCTACAACAGAATAAATCTATTGTATTTTTTCAGCCTTATATTTTATATAAGGCTTATATATTGCCACATACTAGTCATTTAACGTATCTTCATTTTTATTTTCCTAATACTGTCGGCTTTGGAAAGGATCCAAAACACAAAAGTGTAAAACTCAAAAGTATTTTAATGTCAAAAATCAGGTGACAGAAATAAAAACAGGTAGCTAGGACACTGAAACTAGCAGAGTATGACTGAATTTTTTATTTTTATTTCCTTTTTTTGTGAGGGAGATTTATCAGCCATTATATCGGCTATCGGCCTTTGTTAAAAGTTTTTTATCGGTATCGGTCCCAAAAAATGCATATCGGTCGGGCCCTAGTTTATATGGTGGTTTTTCTACTGGATTCAACAGGCAGCCTGTTGATTATTCCGAGTACAGCTGCCACCTAGTGACTGGGGGTGGTTTTTGCGTTCCAGCATGAAAAAATATGCTGAAAATAATGGATTATGCTGCATCTTGCCCCTGAAAACCCCTCTGATCTAACCCCCTTCTTACACCAAATGCATACGTGCCATGAAACTGTCACAAACAAACTTTATTTTCATTTCAAATCTTTCTATAAAGCACTATGCTCGACGCACATGTCAAACTCTAGTTTAAACAGGAAGTCAGACAGGAAGACAATGTAAAAAGATCAGGAAATTTTCTAAATAAATGTCATGTGAAGATTTCCAGTAGCTTGGCCTGCTAGACTCACCCTCTGAATTATTTGATCTGCATTCACCTCCTGAAGATCAGAATGACTACAAGCCAATTACCCAGTTATTTGAACGGAAGCGTTACGAAGACTTTTGCTCCCCAGAAGGAACCATCAGCATGACTGGCCAGGCTAAATTTCCAGTTGTTTAACGAGTAAAAATATGTACATCATTACCTGCATGTTTTAGTTGTTTCCCTGCTCACTCACCTGATTTTAATCAGTAGGTGATTAACCGGCTTCTAAAGAGCTTGATGCGCTGCAGATGATTCAACCATTAAATCAGGAGTGTTGGAGCAGGAAAACGGCTAAAACATGCTGGAAACTGGCCCTTGAGGACCAGGATTCCTCACCCCTGCACTAGACAACACAAACTAAAATACGAAAGTGTTAAACTTTCTGAACAAAACGGAGTCCTTTTGTATGTAAAGGTGTGGTTGACAGAAATTTTTTAAAAACTTTTTTCTGATTACAATTGGTCACTCTGAGTTTTTCATGCAGACTAAACATGAAAATAGTCTTCTATGCCCATGTCCTGCATTAGCTTCTTATAGACAATATATTGTGAAAATCTAGAATTAGAAAATTCTCAGATCTGTCACACTATGAATTTGCACTCATGCACTCATCGATCTTTCCTCACAACAGGGAAGGCTGTTTTAACATCCAGGAATCAGTAGACGATGCATTGGCTAGTTAAGCTAACGTTAACATTAGCAACTTCGCCACAAGGCAGAACTCCTTCAAACTTGTAACATTTCATTAAAATTTTAGGTTTTATGTCACTCATCCTTGTCTAAACATTTGGGCTGTAGCGAAGCGTCGATGACGTCGACAGCTCGATTCAAAAAATTTGTCGACGTCAGATCCGGTAGTCGACGCACCACGCCCACTTGTTGCAACCCCAGGAGTTAGTAAATAGAGGTGGAATCCGTTTTCCCTCTAGTTCGCCCTCTTCTCCGCTTTCACTAACATCTCCGCCAAGCATCGAAGACCTGGAACAATGTCCGTCCGCTACTAGATCCCTTTCCTGTTTTGCCCGCCTTCGTCTCCCGGCAACGGACAACAACTTCCGGGGTCAGATGCGCTGCTTCGTCTCTACCGCAGATGTAGAAAATCACCGGGAGCGTTTCTCCCTTCATAAAGGAGCTTCTTTCAGACATTAGGAGAGCTGTTTTGGTGGCAGCAGTCTCTCCTCCATGCTGGTCTATTTGCTGCAGGGTAGGGCTGCTCGATTATGGCAAAAATAATAATCACGATTATGGTGACTGAAATTGAGATCACGATTATTTAGGACGATTTTTCAATTTATGTTGATTTTATTTGTTTTTATTCAGTCATAAAATTGCTCAGGGCACAATCAGGACAAAAATAAGAAACAAGATGATCACTAAAAGAACTCCTGATTCCCAGTATAAAAAGACCAATATATTTATAGCTCATAGTTTATGACCCAAGGGTTTGGTTTAACTCATTTAAGTCTAACTAGTACAGACCCAAATAGCAATATCTTGCAAATACTGACAGCAAGAATTATACAGTGGCATTTATAACAAATACAAGCAAATAAATTGATGTTCACAAAATGTTGCATCATACGTATTTAGTTGTGTCAAGGTGCTGTAGGAGGGTACACTAACACTGTGTCCTCAGAGAGATTAGTTATTATTTATCAGGGTGAGGAACTTATTTCTACCTTATTTATAAACTATTTATTTACAAGTCCATCAGTTAATGTAATAACTGTCCCAACCACAGCTGCACCCCCCCACCCCCCAACCCGGTCTCACAGCAATCGGGGCAAGCTGCACGTGTGTTTGGCGCGCCGCACGCGCACATTTAGCCGTTTTTAGCTGCTCAGGAGTCCGCAGGTGCGGTGTGTGTGTCACTCACTCTGGTTACTCCAACAAGGAGCTGACTCCGAGAGCTGTTTCTTTAGCGACTGACACATCACTACATCATTCCCTTTCCTAATGTCCTGAAGAACGGTCCGGAGTGCAGGCGGAGTGTTTAGCTAACCTGCAGAAATGTCGACGACAGTTATCCAGAAAGTAGCTAAGGGTTACCAGAGATGTTTCTCAGGAGTTCGCTAGGTACTTTTAAGTTAAAAAGTCAAGAAGGGGGTCTGAGAAGCTGCTAGAAATAGCGTCACAGTCACTAAGTTGGCAACACTGTGGGGGGAGCGCTTCATTTGCAACTCAGGGCAGCGCAAGCGGGAGGAGCAAATAATCGGCATGTTTTGTTTTTTATAATCGTTCAAAACTCAGATCGTTATCGTGATTAAAATTTGATTAATTGAGCAGCCCTACTGCAGGGTATTTTTGGTTTATTTAAACATGGTAACTTGAACTTAACGTTGGTAAAGCCACTGTTAGCATTTTCGCTAACAGCTTCTTGCGTTTGGTTTAGAGTTAATCTTTTTGTGGTGTAGATCCCCCTTTTATTACATTTAGAGTGTTGTGGGTTTTCAGTTTAGTGTAAAATATCACCTTGAGTTTGGTTTAACCGCCCAGTTTAGAGTTTGGACCTTTGGAGATCCTTACTGTGGTCCAGAACCCTGTAATCTTTGCCCAGTGGGACATTCCTACTTATTTGTACTTTTGTTTTAATCCCCCACAGGCAGAATTAGTTTTATTATTCCCAACTTGTGGATGGAAAGATTTATGTTTTTTTGTTGTTGTAAATAAACCTGATCATCACTTTAGCTTTCAAATCCCACGTTATTGTCCCTTCCTTTTTGCACACGAGCCAAACTCCCCAGGAAGGGTCGGAACACCACTCGCCTCACGCACAAAAGTGACCAAAACAAAGCAGCATGGAGACACTCCGTCTCCAACCAACTCTCAGGCAGCAGCCTGCACTCCCAAGTTCTACACGTCACCAGAACATAACCAACCAACACAATAAAAGCAGTGTTATACAAAATGGAAGGCCTGTAGTGTTTATTCTCTTACAGTAACAATTTATCAATTTTTTGAGGATTTTATTTGAGATTTTTGGGTTTTTATTAACTGTGCAATCGAAAAATAATCATTAGATTAATTGTCTAAATAGTCATTAGAATAGTCGACTATTCGATAAAATAATCTTCAGAATAATTGTTTTCAAAATAATCGTTTAGCCCCAGCCCTACTAAACATATCTAAATATATTCACATGATCATCTGTCCATCCATCCATTTTCAGCCGCTTATACGGAGTCAGGTTGCGCGGTCAGCAGAGACGCGGGGGAATCCCAAGGCGTTCCCTGGCGAGGTGAGAGACATAGTCCCTCCAACGTGAGCAGGGTCTTCCCTTGGGTCACCTCCCCTCCCAGTTGGATGTGCCCTGATAACTTCACTAGGGAGGCATCCAGACTAGATGCCCCAGCCACCTCAAATGACTCCTCTCAATGTGGAGGAGCAGCGAGTCTACTCCGAACCCCTCCCGGATGACCAAGCTTCTCACCCTATCTTTAAGGGAGAGCCCAACCACCCTGTGGGGAAAACTCATTTCGGCCACTTGTATCCGCAGTCTCGTTTTTCTGTCACTACCCAAAGCTCGAACCACACCTTTAAAAGATTAAAAAGTCAAAATTATTTTTCTTTTCAATGGCCCTAATCCTTTTCCGTAGTACAGTTCACAAGTTCTCTAGAGAAGTGATGCTCCTTCCTGTCAGACCCGTACAAAAATCTGGCTCATGACCAGAGGTGAGGGTAGGTTCATAAATTGACTGGCTCAGCTCTGTCTTCAACACGAAAGATCAGTATAGCACCCGCATCACTGCAGATGCAGCACCAACCTGCCTGTCGATCTCACGCTCCATTTTTCCCTCGCTCATTAACAAGACCCCGAGATATGTAATTAACTCTTCCACTTGCGGCAGGATCTCGTCCCTGACCTGGAGAAGGCATTCTCCACACATGATCAATAGAATGTAAATATTTCAGTAACATGTTCAGTAGTAAGCTACTGGAAACTATAATAACATTTAATATCTACTAGTAACAATGTAATGGTGGCATATACACTACCAGTCAAAAGTGTTAGAATGCCTCAATTTTTCCAGTTATTTATTACAGTTTAAGTCATTCAAGTGCGATGAATAGCTTGAAATTTGTGCAAAGTTGAGCTGTGAACAGCCAGTGGTTGAAAAAAAAGGTAAGGTTACTCAACTGAAAAATAACATACATTTCGAATTATACAAAAAGGTCTTATTCAGAGAACACAGCTGTTCTGCTAGCCTAGAGATCTAGAGCAAATTCTTGCTTTGCAAAGTTTGGTTTAGCAACGCTCCACTGGAACCTCTGCAGCCCCGCACAGCATTCTGGCTGGCCAATCACAGCTCTCTAGAGGGGTTTCAAACATCAAGAGCTGTGATTGGTCCATAATGATGGGCCAATCATAGTGCTCTATCTGCTTAGTGAACAAATCAGAGCTTTATCTGCTTTGTGGGCCAATCAGGGCACTCTATATGCCTGGTGGGTGGGATGATGCAACAGAGTGAAACAAGATGGCGACAGCTCGTTAGAAACGGCTTTTACATCCATGTTGGACTATTAGAACTTGGGCTCCATTAGAATCAGGAGCAGATAGATGTATTTAAGTGCTTTTTTCAGAAAAGTTATGCGTTTTCTACTTCTTCAACTGTGGACCGCCTCATTTACCGATGGCTGTTGCGGTGAGTATGTCACATTCATTGTCCAGTGGAATGCAGAGATCATTAGAAAGACAACGGTAGAACCCGCCCCACAACCGAGAGCCGTCAATGGAGCGTTGCCAGACTAAATCATACATTTATTTAGTCTGGCTTGCCAGGCTACAGTTCTGCAGCAACCGAGGTTGATCAAACCTTGAAAGCTGGTGCTACGAATACCCACAGGTGTTCCAACACTTCTGGATTGCTTAAAACCCCCTCTGTCTGCATAAAAGCAGTGTTGGACCATACTGTGGTACTGTACCCTCGTGAGCAGCAGTTGAATATTGTACTGCAGATAATGGTGTGTTGCAACAAAAATGGAAAGAAAAGGGCAATTAACAATGGAAGAGAGACAGACCATCATAAAACTTAAAAATGTAGGTCTTTCTTACAGAGAAATTGCAAACTAGGGCTGAACGATCTATCGTTTTTGGACTGAAATTGCAATTTCAAACAGCACGATCACGTGACCGTCAAAGCTGCGGTTTTAGCGGTTTTGACTGATCCAGGATCAGTTGTGTAACTTTTTTTTTTTTTTTACATCCAGGGTTTTCCCCTGTGTTATCGCGGCGGCAAAGGCCAGCGCGGGGGAGGGGGGTGGGGTGTACAGTCCAGAGCCGAGCCCAACTCCACAGCTGCCAGAGCTGCATGTTCAGGGTACTTTCCCTGCTTTATGTCCCCAGACACAGCGCTGCTAGAGACGATAATAATGCACCGTAGGTGAGCCCGGGACAGAGAGAGAGAAAATTTAGTTTAGTAAGGGAGAGAGAGAGACTCCTCCCACATCAGCAGGTTCAGGCTGATTTCTAAAGCTCGGTTTATGCTTCATCAGCGCGAGTGCGGAGTCGCGCACTTTAGTTGACTTGAAAGCTTAACTTCTCTTTTAAAAAGGGTTTGAATGTTCCTGACGGCTCACATTAGTTCAAACAAGCGAAGCTGTCAGAATGCGTGCGTCTCTCTCACGGAGCTGACGTTTTAGTGAGGAAAAACTACCAGATGGCTTCAGCCTGCCGCGGTAATGCAGGAAAACCGTGTATTTTTTTTATTTAATACATTTAAAAAGCTATTTCTACCTACAGATTTCCTCCATGCATTTTTGGAGTAGACCATGTTTTTATAAAGCTCCTCTCTAGATAAAAATCACAAGCACAAGCTGCTTCACAAACACATAAAGAAATAAGATAATGGGAGAAAACATTAATAGATTTAACTGTTTTTATTGTAAGATTAAATAGTAAATATTAATGTGAATGATTTGTTGTACTAGACTAGAATCTAGACCACCTTTTCACTTAATCTGCAGGATGGCTCGGCAGGCTAGTGTTGGACCTTTGTTTGCAGAAAATCGTGAATTGAACCAAAATCACAATTTTTGCTAGAAAAATTGCGATTCAATCTTTTCCTAAAATTGTTCAGCCCTATTGCAAAGAAAGTCAAGGAGTACGGTTTCCTTCACCATCAAAAGGCTCTCAGAAACTGGGGCAAACTGTGACAGGAAGAGGCCTGGCAGACCCAAAGCCACAACTGTATCAGAGGACAAGTTTCTGACAGTTGACAGCTTGGGTGATAGGCGGCTCACAGGACAACAGCTTCAAGCACAGCTGAACAGTGGTCACTGTAAGCAAGTCTCGGTTTCAACTGAAGACCTTGAATGTGATGGTCTGGGGCTGTTTAGCTGGATCCCGGGTCGGTGACTTGTACAGAGTGAGAGGCACCCTGAACCAAAATGGCTACCATGCAGTACCCTCTGGTATGCGCCTAGTTGGTCAGGGGTTCATCTTACAGCAAGATAATGACCCAAAACATAAGTCCATGCTATGCCAGAACGACCTCAGGAAAAAAGAACAAGATGGTAAGCTTGTAAACATGGAGTGGCCGGCACAGTCTCCAGACTTAAACCCCATCGAGCTGGTTTGGGACAAACTGGACAGAAGAGTGAAAGCAAAGCAACCTACAAGTGCCACACATTTCTGGGATCTTCTGCAACAGATATGGGAAGAACTTTCTGAAGAATATTTGATTTCTATTGTAGAAAGAATGCCACGAGTGTGTTCAGATGTTAGATCTACCAAAGGTGGCTACTTTGATGAGTCAAAAGTTTACAATACATTTTGGTCTATGAATTGATTCCATGATTTCTTTTTTAACGATTGCTTATTTGTCCTCTGCTTTCATTTCAGAGTGCAAAGTGACATTAAACTGCATAATTTCCAATAAAAAACTGGAAAAATTGGGGCATTCTAAAACTTTTGACCAATAGTGTACATTTCATTATGAACAGGTTGGCAACATAATCCAGTCTAAATTGTATTCAAACATAGAAGCATTTGTGAATTACATGCTACAATGGCTTGCCACAGTCCTACTGCTGTGTGTGGAGCAGACTCGCTAACACTCAGTAGCAAAGACTCCAGGTAGCTGCTGCAGTGGTTCTTCTCCACACCGCTGCAGAGAACCACAAAGCTAAACAGGATGGTGGGGATTTTTCTTCCGCTTCTGGAGTTTTGTCATTCACAACCATCATGTTTTTTTTTTAACTCCACTTGATCGTGATTTGTGAACGTGCTACAAGCTAGCTTAGCATTAGCCAATCTACCTGTAGTTTAACTCTTGATTCCAAACTTTGGACAGTTTCCATTTTTTACAATGGTTTCTGTCTGATGGTTCCTCTATTTTCCTCCAAAGCACCTAGATTACAACAATGTGTGCCAGTAAAAGGTGTTCAGACTGTGGTGCGCACATTTAACGAAGCTTTGAATCAGTAAAAAAGGAGGAATTTAATTGAACCACCCTAATCATTCGATGACTAATTTCAGCACTGAAACAATTGATCCACCCCTTTAAGTGAAAGAAAATTAAATCCCGTTTTTACATTGACCACCCGTAACCTCAACGGAAACAAGAACGTGTTTTTTGTGCTTTGCCAACCCTGAAAAGTTCCACAAAATAGTCACTTCTTTCCATAGATGTAATGGGCTAAATTTCTGCACTGTGCTACCTGTGGCCCGTGTTTTTTGTCCAATTAGAAAGAAATACCTCCTTAAATGAGACTTCTGACTTAAAAATAGCTGCAATGACCTATGTCTAAACATTTGGGCTAAAAACAGGACGAACAGGTGTTGTGAGCCACTGTTGGTTCTTCACATAACCCAAGAAGCAACCGAGTCACTGTGTCCAGCCTGCTCTCAGTTCAACATGAGCAAAACAAAAACTAGAACTGCCCTCAGGATTACCCTCCTACTCTTCATCATGGTGGAGGAAATGTCTTCAGAAAGTTAAATGAAAATGATAAATGACTACTGAACAAGTGGTAACTATGGTAGGCACAGGTGATTGATTTCTCACAGCAACTAAAAACCAATACAGATGGACACACCCATGAGCAACAGAGAACCTCAAACCCACAGCAGCGTGTTACAACATGACATGACTAAAGAACCTAACTGGTCATTCTACATTTAACCGTTATGGTTCACTGCGTCACATTAAAACCCATTTCATTTTGTTTACGTAATCCAGACTTTGTAGTTCCTAAAGTTATGTAAAGACTGCAAGTCTTGAGGATATTATGAACACAAAGGCTGTAAAAACTGACAAATATTTAAAAACAAAAACTTGTTAAAAGTATAATAAAATATGGTAATATCTGCCTTTGAACTAAGAAATCTGGGATTTCCTTTACAATCTGCAGCTCTTTCAGTCTAAAATTTGTGTTGTCCCAGTCCATTATATGGTTTTCTCTTATGCAGTGATCTGTTGTGAACAGGGATGTGACACCAACCCAAAAAACACCAACTCAAAAAACCATAGACATAGTAGTTAACAGAATCAGACAGGACAAGACTTTACACAAAAGAACAAATCTCACAGCAGACGACATAGCACAACTGATAGGACTGGTAGCTAACTCCACATACGACACCGCAATATACAAACAACTGGAAGGCTTCGCCATGGGTAACCCGTTATCAGCCACCCTGTGCGAGTTTTTCATGGAAGACCTGGAACAAAGAGCCATAGCCACAAAAAATTACATTCTAGTCCGCACTTGTCAGCAGATTCAAACATAAATCATCTCAATTTATGGGACCACAAAAGTAAACAAGAGTACTGACTCTCCTAACAAAGACAAAAAAAAAAAAAAAACTGACAAAAGTGCATCTCAAACCTGTAACGTGCCAAACATTTGAGTTCCTGGAATCGATTCTGAACCTTTGTGAATCGATTCTGAATCTTTATAAATAAGAATCCCGATTCAGACTTGAATCGATTTTTTTTCAGCACCTCTATCATTTACCATATACAGTAAAATTATATTGAAATAAAAAAAACTGTTTAATAAAAGACAAACACTTTGGATTAGTTAACATTCCACATTTAAAAACGCGTATTTTAATTAACAGTAACATAAAAATGTTGTAAAGTTTCTATCGGCATCAACAGCCTGCTGGAGAGAAAAGAAATCCCACTCTTCTTGAAATGCAGGTGAGCACCACAGAATCCCTCTGAGGGCATACCTGGCTTCGGTTTTCCAGCTATGCTCCAGGACATACAGAAGACACGCGGGAATTTTATATTAAAAACTGATAAATTACAAGTTTTTTTAAAACCTTCAAACTGGACTGAGTTGTAACATTTGATCCGTGATTTTTTTTACAACATCTCCTGCCATACATTATTGATACCTGTACCTTTTTGTCTCATTAAGTCTCTAAACGGGGACCCGATATTCAGATAAGACTATAGATAGAACTATAGACACATTATTGTGTGTGTGTGTGTGTGTGTGTGTGTGTGTGTGTGTGTGTGTGTGTGTGTGTGTGTGTGTGTGTGTGTGTGTGTGTGTGTACTCCATCTTCTCGATCTCCAGTGAGTCGTGGAGGATGGCTGCTTATACTGTGCCAGGATCCTCTGGAGGTTTCTTCCTGTTAAAAGGGAGTTTTCCTCTCCACTGTCGCTTTATGCTTGCTTAGTATGAGGATTGCTGTATAGTCACTGACACTAGTCAGTGACTTGATGCAATTTGCTGGGTTCCTTATATAGGAAACATTATTTCTGATTGGCTTAATTAACTGTGAATTGGAATGTTTATTATGTGAAGTGCCTTGAGATGACTCTTGTCGTGATTTGGCGCTATATAAATAAAGTTGAATTGAATTGAATTTTGATTTCACCCACAAAAAGTAATGATTTACTTGTGTTGCATTGTGGGTAATCAGGAGTAATATTATGGTATGCACAGACGCTGCTGATGAGTAGCCTGGAACTGGCTGTTAGATTTGTCTGTGGGGAAACATCCAACCCATTAGGAAAACACCACCACCAAGCTACTTTAGAGCTACCGATAACGTCATACTTGTAATCACATTTGTCAAAAGTACTTTGAGAGCACCCTAAAGTGACTGATTCCGTTTTAAAAGTCATAACTAATCTGATTTATTGTGCTGCTAATCAGGGATAAACCAGAGGGCATCGTGATAAAGAACATAATACCAGCCTGTAATCCCGCTCCTAAATAAGTTTGGCAGCGGAGCAGCGACCCACCTCCTCGGCGTGTTTCCGCAGAGCTTTCTCCCGTTCGTACTGGGTGACGAGCTGCTCGTTGTCCTCCTTCAGCAGCTCCAGTTCCACTTCGTGCTCCTTGTTGGCAGCAAACACCGAGTCCAGGTTCTCCAGCAACCCGACGACCAGCGGCATCAGCTCCTTCACCACGTCCTCGTCGTATTTCTCCATCAGCCGCTCGAACTCCCGGTATATGGAGCTGGCCAGACCCGAGACCCGCTCGGACATCACGGCGGAGTCCCCCGAGTCGTCCTGATACAGGACGACGTCGTCTAGCTCCATTTTATTGCCTTCGCTTGCAACTTCTTACCCAGCTAGGACCAGTGAGCTAGCCACACGCTCCGGCTGGACGGAAGGAGTTCGCCCTTGACTTTATGCGGAACGACACAGCTGTGCTACCGAACCATGCCTCAAAAGTTCTTCCATGTAGACCGTAGAAGCTGCTATACGTCTTTAACAAGTTCCGAACGCGGTTACACCGTGACGGCAGGCTTCCCCGCCGCGCTAGCCCGGTAGCCCGCAGTACTGAAAAGTCTTTACTTGGCTTCTAATTAGTTTCCCTGTCCAACAGATGAGCTCCTACTGCTGCGTTCACGTGTTGTCGGAACGTGGGAATCCAAGAAGTTCAACTCACTAAAGTACAAAATAGCTCAGGGTAACTTCCTATTTCACTTATGACTCAACCTCGCCCATTTATAGCCGTGGATTTGGGGGATGTTCAGAAGGCGGTGACATTAAACCCTGTGATTTAGGATCTTCCCGAAAGTCAATGACGGGTGGGCGGCTCTGTTTTTTTCAGACAAAATTCTGCGTTTCCAAATTTGAATTTGGCAGACAACCACCAAGGAAAAATGTTTTTACACTTTGTTTTTAATGTGGAATAAATAAAAAAGTATGGACGTACTTATGTGATCATAATCAAAGAAGACTTAAATGTATTTTAAGGCTAAGTTTGTAATATGTGGCCTGTACTCGGTAATTTACTCCGTCAAGGTTTGAGTTAGGAGTTTCCCAGCACCCCATAAAGGTGTCATTTGTTGAACGTTGTCACGTGCTAAAAAAGGATGGGCGGGAAGGCACGTCAAAACAAAACACGAAACAAAAAATAAAATACAACAAAATGACTTAAACATCTAAAACTACATTTTAAATTCTATTTGATTAATACAAATATTTTTAAAAGGGTTTACAAATATTAAAATACAAGTTTGATGTTTTTGTTTGTGTACCCTAAATGTTTTTCTATTCCTGCGTGATTGTCAGGTTGACATGTTTTATGTGTCATATTACCAAGGTAGATACCAGCTCAGAGTCCAAGTTAAGACATTTAAAAACTAAAATCAGAGTAAAAACAAATAAACAAAAAACAGAGTAAGAGTAAAACAAAACTAATTACAGAGTAAAAACAAGGGGCTAAATTCAATATTTAAGCAACTAAAAATATGAACACAAAAGTAAAAATTATGAGTAATTACTAGATTGTAAAAATGTAGAAACAAAATAAAAGTTCTGTACACAAACAATAAAGTACTTATTGAGTAAGAGCCATATAAATGGTTTAAGTCATTGTTTTTGCACTGGAAACATTTTAAGACACAATCTGCCCTTAATCACTCATACAGCAAAAATATCTAGTTTCTACACTGATTTCAGCCTGCAGATCAACAGGTTGCTGAGATCCTCCTCTGATGTATTTGTCAAAGTGTGGGAAATGAAAATCAAAATGGAATTACTTCACAAGTACATTTATTTGCATCAAGGTTTTAAATCCATTACATGGATGTAAAATAGTTATGCAGGCAAAAACTTACATAAACTTCACTTGAACTAAAAAAACAAATTCCAATAAAATTTTTAAGCACAAGTTTTGGACGTTTTTTGTTTGAGTTCATTCTTAATGCAGTCAACTAAAGAATTCCCGGTCTGTAAAGACATGCGTTGGGTTTAACTACCCATAATGCATAGGCACTGTTCACCCTGATGTTGCAGAACAATATACACAGCACAGCTACCACACAACAACACCGTGGCTTTAAACAATTTGAAGGGAAATGTGCTTTTCGGCTCTGAAGTACTCTCAAAAATGAAACTCACAGAACACAAAAGCAGCAATACAGCTCAACTGTTGCCACGGCGAATACTGTACACACTAAACATTCAAAGATTATGGCGTCAAGTTGTTCATGGAGTAACTCCAACTGAAAAGAAAGAAAAGTTCTTGTAGGAAAAGTGCAAATAAATAAATTAGTTTGTGCTCCAATAGCTCTCCTTTGGCAAATCAGGCTCATTCTTAAAAATCACAACAAGCAAATTCCACAGTCTTCGATCGCTGGTGCAATCAAACGCAAATGTTTGGGAATATATCAGGCCAAAATGGAAAACTTCAGATCAGGGTTCAAAGGAAGTAGCTGAAGCCGTCTTGGATCAGATGCAACGTGGAAACAGACACAGTGAGTGAGTCTCTCACACGGTATTGTGTGAGTTGTTGCCCAATGACGACGGGCAAAGGGAGTAGGGCCCCTCGCTGCTCAGATTGTTGAGCGCCCGGAGCACAGCATCAGGCATGTGATCCGTCAGCATCCTGGGACTGATCAGGATACTCCGGAAAACCATTTCATCGGACCAGTCAGCGCGGTAGCGAACCTGAGAAAAACAGGATCTATAAGGGAGAAAAAGAGGTTATTCAGTCTACATCCTCCTATAACAGTTATAATATTTGTGCTGTCAAACAGGCGAAGGACACGGGACGGGACTGATTATAAACACAAACGATACTTCAGAAAACCTGGTCATTACAGACCTCAGTCCATTTGTTCCAATATAGACTCGTTCACTGCCAATGACGACTAAAGTTGTCATGTTTTTACTGTGTGGGTGTCGGAACGAGCCCCCACACCGTGAGAACAAACACCCCAGCTCTAAAGCTGATCTTCAACCGCAGAACATCCATGTGTTAGGAGATCGTTTTGGGCCGCTGCTGTAAATGAAGCGAGGCGCGAACCGGAAAAGCTTCTGCCGATCACATTTTGACAACGGATTATGAAAGAACGGCTAACGCGCGGATTCTTCCTGATATAAGAGGTGAGTCTACGCTTTGTTTTGGTAGAGTCGGCGTTGCCATCATCATAGAGCACAACGTTCTGTGACTCTTAAAAAAACTGTGACAATGCTGAAAAACGCTGGCAGCGAATGAGCATGTTCAGAAGAACCCAAAAACATAAAATGGTTCCATTTTTAAATCTTTTTCTTGAGCCAGTTTGTGCTAAAATGACCCCTCACAGGGTTAATGAAATGACACTCAGACCCTATCGCCCTCTGTGGCCAGAATACCACACTTGCAGCTTCAAAGTGGCGAGCCACCTCCTTTTGGGCTCAGTAAAGTGGAGCTGGCATGCTAGCCCTGTTGTCTGCTTCCAGCACGTTTCATGAGCACAGCTGAGTTGTTTAATTTAACGAAGAACCACTCCTGTAGACACTGAGGAGGGCTGAGGAGACATTTCAGTAGTTCGATTGAGGTGTTAAAAAGAGAAACGCACGGCGAGGAGTTTTACATTTGCAGGAGGTGCTAAAAGCAAGCCAAAACTGATTAGTATCCCTTCAACGGTGCATTTCCCCTCCCCAGAAGCATCAGCTATCCCGTTAAAATGCCGTTGTTAGATTTATGCAGCTATCAGACGAGTCCGTGGGCTTACCTCCGTGACGGTCCGTCCTCGGTGATGTGCAGAATGCGTCCGGGCAAGAAGAGAGGCAAGTGTGGCGCTGAGTGTGCAGGTGAGTCATCGGACACCAGGCTCTGGTAAGATGAGGAATGGCGAATCATCAGCGACTCCTCCCCCAGCAGCGGCCTGCTGAGCTGCTCCTCCCTCCTGTTTTCCATCTCGGTGGGGAAATTATCCGGGTCTCCTCCGAAGAGCTCGTACCAACAGCCCTGTAGCAGGATGCGGTACTGAAACACAGACAGAGACGTCAGACACGGGGGGTGGTGAGCAATCTGCAGCACCAACTCAGGTGGGCTCACTTTGGGCTTGTTGCAGTTTGACACTATTTTAAGGATCCGTCTCTTCAGATCCTCTATGTTGGGAATGCTCAGTCTGTCCAACAAGGACAGAAGACAGTTAGAGAACATAAGGTAACCAGTAAGAGTCTGATCGCCGCAGATGCTCAAAGAGCTTTCTGTCCTCCTCACCTGGGAACTAAATCCTTTCCCAGCACCACGGACACTATGAAGTCCTTAGAGTAGTCCGCTAACGCCTTACTGAGAATAAAGAACAGACAAGAGTGATGAAAGTAGTCAGGTTTAACAGTGAGGACAGAAAGACAAGAATCTAAAACCAGAAAAAAATAAATAAAAACATGTCACCCTACCTCAGGAGGCCCCCTGGTGGAGAGAAGGAGTAGCACTGCAGGGTGGGGAAGGACGCGTGCAGGAGGATGGCCAGCAGAGCCGCTGTGCCTGCACCCAGACTGTGACCAGTGATGACCAGTTTATACTCCTACACACACAGGATGACACGAATGCTGAGGGAAGGAACCAAAACCGACATCTTCCAGGAAAAGATTACAGGAAAAGCTTCAAAATAAGAGCATCAACTGACACATTATGACCTGTGTCCTGGTTACAAGTCTCCATCCTGTGGGCGTAGTTGTTTTACCTTCAGAGATGTAAACTCTGATCACTCAAAGGCGTCGTCTTAAATGGACAAAGGTTTTTATTAATAAACTATTCAGATGTGTAAAAAGACTGCTGACTTGTGTCTACAGGTGGCAGAATTTAGCCGTTTAGTGGTGAGTAATCCACCACTTACCATAAAAGCATCAGGTCTGCTTAGGAGAAGAGAAATAGCTTTGTGAATTCAAAACAAACAGTGTGCATTCATTCATTTGAAATAATGGAGGTATCCTCTCTGATTGGTGTGTTTTGCCCTCGATCTACATCAGATTTTTTAAACATCTCCACTGAACTGGAACGTAGTCTTTGAGAGGAGGCCTGACAAAATAAAAGCAAGAAGCCCATCGCAGCTTGAGTTTACTTCAGCCTGCTCTGGTTCTGGTGACTGGTTAGAGCACAACGCCAAACTGAACCAGATCTGAGCCAAAGGATCTAACTCCAGGGATCACTTTTAGGTTTTATTACCAGCCAATGGGTAAACAAGACTACCAATCCCAGAATGCACTGGGAGGGGCAAATCACTTCCCTTCCACTCTTACGTTATTGTGCAGCAGAGACCTGAAGCCAGCATCTGAACATGCTTAGTGCCGAGTTCACGCACACCCGGAGCTCAAGAACACAACGCAGCAGCTCCTTACCGGGACAACGGAGAACGCCTGGTTCAGGATGCCATCGTTCATGAGCTTCTTGTAGATGTAATCAGCAGCCTGGCACATGCCCTGCAGGAGACACTGGTCTCTTAGCAAACACACACTGGACTGAGAAGGAAACCTCCTCAGAGACAGCCTCACCTTGTGAGCATAGCAGGCTCCAGACACTCCCTCTATGGGCAGGTTCTCACACTCAGCCGACAGGTCTGTTATCACATCCTGCAGGATTCACACCAACATCACTGATCACAACAAACACTAGCCTACGAGGTTTAGGGTCGTGGACTGGAGCGGCTTGATTATAGCAGGGTTTCTGCAGGTTTAAGGGAGCCGCATTTAAGACTTTTTAAGACCTTTTTTAAGGCCACTTTGACCAAATTTAAGCTATTTTTAAAATTAAATTTAAGCTATAATTTCCAGCTGTTGCCTGGAACCGGTGCTAACCACGTCACAAACGTGGGATTAGCCATCCAGTTACCATTAAACTTGCACTTCCCCATGGCGCAAGCTCCCACTAGCTTAACCAGCTAATGTGCTCATCTAAAAATAGTCCCCTTTCACAACCAGCTGAACGTGTACGGTTCCGCTTACGCCAACATCGTATACAAAAAATACTGAACACCAACTAGAAATTCATGAAAATTTTATAGAAATAAAAGAATCTTGTTTATTGGGTCTTTGGTAATTTAAGACCTCTGGAAATTGTATTTTTTTTTTCATTTATTGACATTAAAATAAAAATACAGAACTAAATTGCTACAAACCAAAATGAAAAAGGGGACAGAAAGAAAAAAAACGTAAGTTATCTGCCCCTTTTAACTAAAATAACATTAATACAAATGAAACAATCACTTAAGGATTATTTGTAATTTTTAAGGATTTTTAGGGCCTTAAATTTGGAAAAGCTAATTTAAGACTATTGAAAGACCAGCAGATGCCCTGTACATCAGAGAAAAGGAACAAACATGAGTTTAGATGTTTTGGCAACACTGTCACACCCATGGTGTGGGTTTTCAATTCCAGGGGCCTCATCACCTAATATCGGATCAGTCTGCATCTAAAGTCCGAGTCTGAGACCATTATGACCACCGGGTTCTCCTGAGATCTAATGATGTCCTAAAATGGACATGGACTTCTGCATGAAGAGGACACGGTCACTTCTGCCCAAGTCTCACTTTAAAAATCCTTTTCCTAATTAGACTCGTGACCTCAGCAGAGGACATCTGAAGGAAACGTATGAGCTCACTTTCACTGGAATCATCTTTAAGAAAAATAAACTTGTGGGGAAAAAAAACTTTCTATGAGAGGAAAATGTTCAGATTTGTAGGGAAGTGTATCCATAGCAACAGGACCCAGGTCTGGTTCTAGAAACACAACAGTGGAGGACAGCAGCTGTTCCTGAAGGTGAGCTCAGATTTGTCCCATCAGAACGCGTCAGCGCCACACTTCAGATGTAACTTTCACTAGTTCACAACATCAAAAGGTCTCAGATTAAAACTCAGCGGTGGAAATGAATTCCTTCTAGGAATAATCGGCCCTTCTTCTCAGCTTTGCTGATCTCACCTAGCACACCTCACTAACCTTCAGCGACAGCGTTCCTCTGACCGCCACGACTACCGCCTCCTTTTGATGATCCAGCGCCACAAAAAAAGGGATCTGGTAGATCTGAGAGACAGCAGGAGCGTTTAAGCAGAAATCTGTGTGTGTGTGTGTGTGTGTGTGTGTGTGTGTGTGTGTGTGTGTGTGTGTGTGTGTGTGTGTGTGTGTGTGTGTGTGCAACATATGGCTAATGTGATGGAACACACACCTGGTTGTGGAAGCTGACATGAATGAAGTCTCTGTACTGCAGTCCAGTGGTTTGCAGGATGGAGGAGAAATGGCAACCAAGGTGGTCCCCTCCGATGATGTCATAGTCAGCAGCTCCAGTTCTGCAGCTGAAACATGAGGGTCAGCGTTCGGACCTCTGAGACAGCATCACGGCACGTCTGGACAGTCACACAGCATCTCACCAGTCTCCGCCGAGTCTGCAGGGTCCAGTGAGAGGGTTGGAGAAAACATACAACGGCCAGCCGTAGGCCGATGCAGCAAACCGCATGCAGTGGGCTGCGTTCTCCAACTCCACCTGCAAGTCGTGCTCCTTCAGAAAGAACAAGGGGGTCTACGTGAGTCGTGCTGCAGTGCTGCTGTCTCCTCTGAGCTCTGCTCCAGCTGGGTCACTTACAACAGGAGAGGAAGGGCTGTGAGAGACCAGCGCCTCTGGGTCTCTGCTGCGCTCCATCTTGTCCTGCTCCTGGTGCAGCAGAGCCAGACCTGCAGCGATGTCACTGGGAACCAGGTCGGTGTCCTGTGGAACCGTTACAGAGTGTGTTCAGCAATTATTCTTTTAAATTGTAAAACACTTTGTCTCTGCAGCATTTAGAGCAGATGAGGTCACAGTACATGTTCCTTACAGAGAAGAAGTCACTGAAGAGCTGCGAGATGCTGGAGAACGCTGCTCTGTGGCTCTCGTCCTGAGGCAGACAGCAGCACAGGAGGCGCAGTCGGCTCTCCCACACCTTTACAGCCAGGGAGCGAGCTGTGGACAGGAACTGGGTGCCCCCGCTGCTCTCCAGGTCTCGCACCCCCAGTGGCTCCATGGGGCCATGCTGAGAACGGGGGTTTCCCAGGGGGTCGAACACAAAGACCACACCCAGCCCCGTCAACAGCAAGATGATCCAGCTGTGGTGACAGCAAAGAAAGAGGCTACAACAAAACGAGTCTCTGATTAGTGAAAACACCACAAGGACGTGTAGCAGGCCCTACCTGGTGACCACAGCAGCAATGACTGAGCCCACTGTTGCTGGGTCACAACCTCGACTGTCATCGGACACCCAGATGGCTCCCAGACAGGCCCACACCAGCTCAGGGATATAGAGCATAGCTCGCAGGTAGACCAGAGCGGGCAGGGAGCGCCGTGCGCCTGGGTTAGTAATGGTGCCTGAAGGAAGAAGCCACAGGTACCAGTGAAATCCACACAAACACAACAGTGACTGGGGGGTGTTTAAAGGATAAAAACAAATGTTGTCTACCATCAGCATGAACTCACACAACAAAGTAAAACCCACAAAGGAAAATACTGAATAGGTATCACTCAGGAGCGTCTGATCACCACCAGAGCTCCTCTGTAAAACCTGTTTTAGCTGATCTGGAGCATACTGGGGTGTGTAGCTCACAAGGGTTAAAGGTCATGTAGAGTCTAATTCCTTGCAGAATGGGAAATGGATGGTGACCCCTTAACAGAAGGCAATGCAGGGTCATGGGGCTGTCTGGCCTGGAGTGTGTTTCTTAAAGGGTAAAGCTGAAATTAACACAAAAGATGTGAGTCTAGAAGGGTCGATAGGCATGTCTTTAGAAGCAGCTGTGGGAGGAACTGGGGGTTTCTGTAGTCTGACAGCAGAGTGTGGACCTGTGATGATGTTGGATGAGTTCATGTCAGACCGATCTAACAATATAAACTCCTTCATCACAGGTTAAAGGTCACTTCAGAACAATCTGAATGATAAAACATGGCTTGCCTGGGATGGCTGAGGTTTGTTAATCTGAATGAGCATGAAGATGTTTACCCATAATGCATCATGTTTGGGAACTGGTAGAGACAGGGTTGTTTTTTATGCTGTGAAACACAAATACCTTTGTAATGAATGTGTGATCCTGTAGCACAAGTGACACACTTCCTGTTTGCACGTGTTTTACCATCACTGTAAACTCAAGATCACATCTCCACAGTGAGGGAGTGTAGGTGAAGAGTGGGTAGTTCGGTTACCTTGGGCACTAACGTACACAATGGCACATAGCGAGAGGATGATGAGGGCCAACACAACCAGCAGGCCAATCAGGTAGCTGTTCAGCACCCCTCTCCCGTTACAGTCCAGATGACCCTGGTGATAGAAGAACAGGGTCGCCGTTCCGATCCACCTGCAGACAAACAACACCAGAGACCAGATCCGGTTCAGGGACCGCGGGCTTGAGGAGACACGTGAAAGTGAACCACGTACCAAATCACACGTAGGAACAGCTCAAAAATGCCGGGGAAGACCAGGTCATCGCTGGCGATGCCCCACCGCCGGCCAAACGCCACCATTCCAGGCATCCTGCTGTTGAACTAACGGGCGTGTGGGGGGAACTGGTTTGGTTCGCCACTACACCACCACCAGGACACTCTTGAGCAACACACACACCACGTTAGGCATGACTTCACCGACAAACCAGCGTCAACACCCATTGGCAACGATCTTCGCCCCGTCCTGTCCCATTGTTATATTTCCTCGATTGCGAAAGTTTCCTGTTTGAGCCCGACGGTCAGCGGGGAAACCTCTAACAAACAAGCTAACGAGCCAAAGACAGAATGACTGGTGTCATGTCGGGTTTCTGTTAGCTACTTTACCGTGCAGCTGATGGCAGCGAACACAAACACATACAGCTGTGTTAACGATAAGCTGCTAACTTTAGCTCCCTAGCTAAAAAATACCCTAAAGCTTTTCCGAAAAAAGGCTGTAAACTCCGCGTGAGCGTGACTGACAACACGGTTCTCAACACATAACGCGGCCTACAGTAACCACTGTATGTGGAAAAGTAAAGTATTAGTACTGATTTTTAAGTAAAAGCAAATCTGATATTTTTTCCAGTACTGTTAGGGTGTCCGCTCTATATAACTCCGACTGCAACACAAAACCAGTACAGTAGTTCCGGTGTAGAAGATATGTTTTTTTATTTTGTTCTTAGCGTATTTTATCATTGTTTTTATGAAACAATGACAATGAAAGAATTGTGTACAGCAAACATTACAACAATTGTTTCCAACAGCGGGTATACATTTAAAAGCTAAAACTTTCAAAACAGTTGATACAAAAACATACTGCAGTGGTAAATAATCATCGACATATATACGCGCACAAAAATACAGAACAAGAAGAAAACAAGGGGCTGTAGCTCGTAACGAGTCATTACTTTTGTCTCGTTCTATGTTTTGTCTGTTTTACGCCTGGGACACACCCTAATCCCCTAACCTTTACAATCTCATGATATCCCTAGATAAGCAATCAACTGATATTAAATAAATACTGAAGATTGTCGCCGTTGTTCACGTGGTTCCATGGTGTAATGGTTAGCACTCTGGACTCTGAATCCAGCGATCCGAGTTCAAATCTCGGTGGAACCTGACCTTTCTTTTCGGCTTAACCTATCAAAACGATGCCGCTGTAATAACATTAAACTTTTCTTTTCTCGTTTACTGAGCAGAACCGTCACGCTACGAAACAGTGGAACCCTAGACGTGAAGTTGCATCGTTACGACAACGTCATTCCAACATGGCGGCGTGCATAGGTCGACATTCGTATTTACTTTGCTGCGCCGGAGGACTAAATGTGCGTTTACCTCACAGCAAACTGAGGGAAGCAGCAGCGATACTTCATTATAACATCTGCACTTCCAGGGGCTGTTATGGCTCTCGAGAGAGAAACGAAACGCAGGTTGGTGAAAGATAAAACAGGCCATCGAAACATCTATTAAAATGTTGTTAGGTCTGCTGATGATCCCACATCCTTGCACCCAAACAGCATCGTCAGTCACCTTTTGGAGAGGGTTTCATGAGCAAACTCTGCTTAGAGAAATAAATTTCCACCTTCATCAGTTAGACGAGCACTGGGTTTCTGTCTGCTGCAACACACCAGTTGTGATTTTACTTTTTGTTGACCACATTTTAACACTGATGTACAGTAACGCAGCATGCGGTGTGTCCTTTTGCAGGACACTGGGATTCAAGTTCCAGTTGGTAAATATACACAAGTATCCTTTAAAGGTAGAGACGGATGTGTTTGTGTGCTTTATCCTCGCTTGTCTCCTTTTGTGTGACAGACCGACTGACGGTCTCCTACAGCAGAAGCAGTGGACCTGGGGGTCAGCACGTCAATAAAGGTCCTCAAAGGTTTATTTTATACATTGTGCACATTGTCACTTACTAAAGCAGGATGTTGTAATACAGCAGTAAATATTAACTATTGGGTAAAAGTACACGCTGACACTTCAGTCACTGCAGTGGACCTCTTTACACGAGCTCATTGAAACATGTCCCCTCTGTCTCACCGTCTCTTGCTTGTCCCATCGTCCTACAGCTCACAAACAGGAGGTTTCAGCATCTAAAGACAGCGTGAGACGCTCATACCGTGTTGAGAAAGTCACAGATTCCAAATTCCACGTTTTTAAATGACAGTTTTCATTTCCAGTCCCACCATTCTGTTTTCTGCTTTATGGAAATCAACGTGATTAATGAAAGAAGTTCTAGAATCCTAGGGATTGTTTAGAATTTCAGTTTTTAATCCACAGTCAGCACCAAAGCAGAGGTCCGATTCCATGTGCACACGGCAGACTGGATCCCTCACGACGTTCGACAAAAGATTCTAGAAAAGGTTTGATTGTCCGACTGGTCCTTTATTCTGTTCCCACTTCGCCTCACGCGCAGTTGATTTATGAAGTCGTCGGTAAATTCAACAGAACAAGAACCGGATCAACAAGGCAGGGGAGCTGCTGGTGACGTCAGAGACGAGCAGGAGTCAGCAGAGAAACCTCTCTGATTGTATCCAGAAGATCTCTTCCATCATAGCAGAGGCCAGCGAGAAGCCTCGTGAAGCTACAGCGGAAGAGTCGGCTGTAAGAGCAGCCAGGTCAGAAAACACGTCAGCTTTCCATCTGTAAAGGTGTCATCTGATGTGAAACGTGTTGTGCAGGTTAGAGAAGAGGAACAAAGAGAGACTCAAGGAGAAGAGAATCCATTCAGCCACCAAGCACAGCAGACATGTAGAGTTTGACTGACGGAGGGTAAAGTCGTCGAGTCAAACCTTCGTCTTGTTCAAAATCAACTTCTGTATAAATATAAATAAACGTAACAAGAACAGCGTTTTCATTTATTTCATGTAGTTTTCACACAAATTAAATAATGAAGTGGTGGGGGCTTAGCCAGCACCGCTGCAGGATGGAACTGATAGAACCAGGTAAATGACCTCTGACCTTACACGGGTCACACAGCCAGTGGGGTTGAAGTGCTGATGTTCCTTTACCAGTTTGGTGGTGGAGTGGCTGGTCTTTGTGTGGGTCTGACAGGAAGGAGCACCCCTCCTCTAGAGAACTTGTGCACTGTACTTTGGAGGAGGATTAGGGCCATTGAAAAGAAAAATAATTTTTACTTTAATCTTTTAAAGGTGTGGTTCGAGCTTTGGGTAGTGACCAAAAGAACAAGATCGCAGATGGAGGCGGCTGATATGAGTTTTCTCCACAGGGTGACTGGGCTCTCCCTTAAAGATAGGGCGAGAAGATCGGTCATCCGGGAGGGGCTCAGAGTAGACCCGCTGCTCCTCCACGTCGAGAGGAGCCAGTTGAGGTGGCTCGGGTATCTGGTTAGGATGCCTCCTAGACACCTCCCTGGTGAGGTTTTCTGGTCACGTCCAACCAGGAGGAGACCTAAAGGGAGACCCAGGGCACGTTGGAGGGACTTTGTCTCTCGCTTGGCCAGGGAACGCCTTGGGATTCCCCTGGAAGAGCTGGGCCAAATAGCTGGGGAGAGGGAAGTCTGGGCCTCTCCACTTAGGCTGCTGACCCCGCGACCCGACTCCGGATAGGAGGAAGAAAATGGATGAATGGATGGAAGGATGGATGTGTGGTTCACTGAAAACATTATTTAATTATTGCTTCTGATTATAATCGGTCACTGAGTTTGTCAAGCAGGCTGAACGTGAACATAGTCTCCTACACATATCTCCTGCATAAGCTTCTGATAGAAAATAGACAATGAAAACCTGACAGATCTACGTCAAGCGGTCGCTTGGACTCAGCCATACTGGCTTGTGGCAAGGAAGGCTGTTGTTGGTCCAGAATACCAGCTCCACCACACAGCAGAACACCTCCAGGTTTGTGTTATTTGTGGGGCTAAAACATCAATGTCGCAGATGCTGATGTTATCCAATCCGAGGAGAGATGTCCAAATATCAGGAAATAAGACTAAATCCTGCCGTGTTCAGCTCTGATGTGACAAACTTGTCCACACTGATTCAGACATTTCTGTTTACGACTTGCAAGGCATTCATTTCTACCAGAGACCACTGCAAATGTGTAGATTAAATGAGTTTCCCACACCTTTTACAACTTTTACTTACTTACTTACTGTTTCTACTGTTTGTACTTTTGTGCAGCACTTTGAGGCAGCGTGGACTGCTAAATCTGCTATAGAAATTAACCTTGACCTTAATTTCAGAATTCTGACTTTTTCTCTCAGAATTATTACTTTTTGATTTCTGAGGAAATGTCCGAATTCTGAGACTAAAGTCAGAACAAATTTCTTTCTTTTTTATTTTCAGTGGCCCTAATGCTCTTACTATGAAAACCAGAAATAACACAAATATTACTAGCCCCCAAACATCTAGCCCATAAGCTATTCTTCCTCTTTCCTTCAGGGAAAGAAGCAGCCTGAAAGCCTGGATCCTCATGGTTTCAGATGATTGTTGAAGGCTGTAACTCTCATGCAGTTAAATCACAAATTACTCTATATTTGCTGCTGCATACATCAAACATTATCATCAAACATATAATGCATGTTAAGCTAAAATAAGGTGGAGGGGTGAAACATAAAGCTAACGTGGATAAAAACAAATTATCAACCACATTATTTAAAAACTAGCAGAGGATGGTTTCGATCCATCGACCTCTGGGTTATGGGCCCAGCACGCTTCCGCTGCGCCACTCTGCTCTCGTTGAAACACCAGTCGTACTTTTTAGTATTAATAACGTTTTTTGCGCAGTGTTTTTATGGTATGAGATGATTTTAATGACCAGATGATACGTTAGTGGTTCAAACGATCTGTTTTTGTTCAAGTTCCGGTATTTAGTCCAGGCCTACTGACTTCTACTGGCAAGATGCGACTTTTACATCTGGAAAATGAAAGTTACTTTAAATATGTACACAGGTTAGCTTAATGTTTACGTTTACGTGAACAGATAATCTCAAAAAATCATAACCAGTAACATAAAAACGACCACGAAGGGACTCGAACCCTCAATCTTCTGATCCGAAGTCAGACGCCTTATCCATTAGGCCACGCGGTCTACGTTGTACCGATGGATCACCATTACGTAGATATGGCTGCGCTTGATGAGTTAGCTGCGGCGTTTCCTATTGGCTTAAAAAAAGTTAAATGAATGTCGCCCTCCAGTGGCGACATGCCAGAACAAACCTCCAATTAAACCTTCTGTGTAGCTCATCTCATGCTAACTGCGTCAGCTAGGTTCTTAAAATGATGTTTAAGAATTTACAGTATTTTACTGATTCATGTTTGATTTAACTGGGTCGACAATTGAGTCTTTTTAATTATTATCACGTTAATACAAGTTGTTGTTTCAGCAGAAGGCACAGAAGTGGTGGAGGAGTTTGAGTGCCCTAATGATCCTAGGAGCTATGTTGCCTGGGGCACTTAGTGCCCCTGGTAGGGTCTCCCATGGCAAATTGGTCTTAGGTGAAGGGTGAGACAAAGAACGGTTCGAAGGATCTTTCATGGCGGTGAAAACGAAGAGTCGGAGTACCCGGCCCGGAGGGTTACCGGGGTCCCACCCTGGAGCCAGGCCTGGGGTTGGGGCCCGTGAGCGAGCGCCTGGTGGCCGGGCTTTCGCCCATGGGGCCCGGCCGGGCCCAGCCCGAACCGGATACATGGGCTCGTCCAACTGTGGACCCACCACCCGCAGGAGGAACATGAAGGGTCCGGTGCAATGTGAATCGGGTGGCAGACCAAGGCGGGAGCCTTGGCGGTCCAATCCCCGGACAAGGAAACTAGTTTTTGGGACATGGAACGTCACCTCGCTGGCGGGGAAGGAGCCGGAGCTTGTGGCAGAGGTTGAGCGGTACCGGCTAGATATAGTCGGACTCACCTCGACACATTGCATTGGCTCTGGAACCCGAGACCTGGAGAGGGGTTGGACACTCTACTTTGCTGGAGTTGCTCCGGGTGAGAGGCGGAGGGCTGGGGTTGGCTTTTTGATAGCCCCGAGACTCTCTGCCTGTGTGTTGGGGTTTACCCCGGGGGACAAGAGGGTAGCTTCCTTGCGCCTTCGGGTCGGGGAACGGGTCCTGACTGTTGTTTGTGCGTATGGGCCAAATATCAGTTCAGAGTACCCACCCTTTTTGGAATCCCTGGGACGAGTGCTAGATAGTGCTCCATCAGGGGACTCCATTGTCCTGCTGGGGGACTTCAATGCTCACGTGGGCAATGACAGCTTGACCTGGAGGGGTGTGATTGGGAGGAACGGCCCACCTGATCAGAACTCGAGCGGTGTTTTGTTATTGGACTTCTGTGCAAGCCGCAGTTTGGCCATAACGAACACCATGTTCGAACATAAGGATGCCCACCGGTACACTTGGTACCAGGGCAGCCTAGGTCACAGGTCGATGATAGATTTTGTAGTCGTATCATCTGACCTGCGACCGTATGTTTTGGACACCCGAGTGAAGAGAGGGGCGGAGCTGTCAACTGATCACCACCTGGTGGTGAGTTGGATCAGATGGCAAGGGAACATGCCGCGTAGACCTGGCAGACCCAAACGCATAGTGAGGGTCTGCTGGGAACGCCTGGCAGAAGAACCTGTCAAGACGGTCTTCAACTCCCACCTCCGGCAGAGCTTTGACCGCGTCCCGAGAGCAGTGGGGGACATTGAGTCCGAGTGGGCCTTGTTCCACTCTGCGATTGTCGAGGCGGCTGTTGCTAGCTGTGGTCGTAAGGTGGCCGGTGCCAGTCGTGGTGGCAACCCCCGTACCCGCTGGTGGACACCAGAGGTTCGGGGAGCCGTCAGGCTGAAGAAGGAGGCCTACAGGGCGTGGCTGGTCTGTGGGTCTCCGGAGGCAGCAGACAGGTACCGGATAGCCAAGCGGGGTGCAGCAGTGGCAGTTGCCGAGGCAAAATCTCGGGCGTGGGAGGAGTTTGGTGAGGCCATGGAGAAAGACTATCGATCGGCTCCAAAGAGGTTCTGGCAAACTGTCCGGCGCCTCAGGAGAGGAAGGCAGCAACTCGCCCACACTGTTTACAGTGGGGATGGGGAGCTGCTGACGTCAACTGAGGCTATAGTCGGACGGTGGAAGGAATACTTTGAGGAGCTCCTCAATCCCACCAATGCGCATTCCGAGGAGGAACCAGAGCTGGGAGGCCTGGGGATGGACTGTCCGATCTCGGGGGCAGAAGTTGCTGAGGTAGTCAAACAACTACACAGCGGCGGAGCCCCGGGGGCGGATGAGGTTCGTCCTGGGTATCTCAAGGCTATGGATGTTGTAGGGCTGTCATGGTTGACACGTCTCTACAACATTGCGTGGTCATCGGGGGCAGTTCCTAGGGAGTGGCAGACCGGGGTGGTGGTCCCCATCTTTAAGAAGGGTGACCTGAGGGTGTGTTCCAACTATAGGGGGATCACACTCCTCAGCCTCCCTGGAAAGGTCTACTCCAAGGTACTGGAGAGGAGGGTCCGATCGATAGTTGAATCTCAGATAGAGGAGGAGCAATGTGGTTTTCGTCCTGGCCGTGGAACTGTGGACCAGCTCTATACCCTTGCAAGGGTGATGGAGGGGGCATGGGAGTTTGCCCAACCAATCCACATGTGCTTTGTGGATTTGGAGAAGGCTTATGACCGTGTCCCCAGGGGCACCCTGTGGGGGACGCTCCAGGAGTATGGGGTGGGTGGCTTTCTGTTAAGGGCCATTCAGTCCCTTTACCAGAGGAGCGTGAGTTTGGTCCGCATAGCCGGTAGTAAGTCGGACCTGTTCCCAGTGAGGGTTGGACTCCGCCAGGGCTGCCCTTTGTCACCGGTTCTGTTCATCACATTTATGGACAGAATTTCTAGACGCAGCCGTGGTGTGGAGTGTGTCGAGTTTGGTGGCAGGAGAATCTCGTCTCTGCTTTTTGCGGATGATGTGGTCCTCCTAGCTTCATCCAGCTCTGACCTTCAGCTCTTGCTGGGTAGGTTCGCGGCCGAATGTGAAGCGGCTGGGATGAGGATCAGCACCTCCAAATCTGAGACCATGGTTCTCGACCGGAAAAGGGTGGCTTGCCACCTCCGGGTCGGGGGAGAGGTCCTACCTCAAGTGGAGGAGTTTAAGTATCTCGGGGTCTTGTTCACGAGTGAGGGTAGGAGGGATCGGGAGATCGACAGGCGGATTGGTTCGGCGTCTGCAGTGATGCGGACGCTGAGCCGATCTGTCGTGGGGAAGAGGGAGCTGAGCCAGAAAGCCAGGCTCTCGATTTACCGGTCGATCTACGTCCCAATCCTCACCTATGGTCATGAGCTTTGGGTAATGACCGAAAGAACGAGATCGCGGATACAAGCGGCCGAAATGAGTTTCCTCCGTAGGGTGGCCGGGCTCAGCCTTAGAGATAGGGTGAGGAGCTCGGACATTCGGGAGGGACTCGGAGTAGAACCGCTGCTCCTCCGGATCGAAAGGAGCCAGTTGAGGTGGTTTGGGCATCTGGTCAGGATGCCTCCTGGACGCCTCCCTGGGGAGGTGTTTCGGGCATGTCCTGCCGGCAGAAGGCCCCCGGGTCGACCCAGGACACGTTGGAGAAGTTACATCTCCAATCTGGTCCGGGAACGCCTTGGGGTCCTGCCGGAGGAGCTGGTGGACAAGGCCGGGGAGAGGACGGCCTGGAGCTCCCTAGTTGGGATGCTGCCCCCGCGACCCGGACCCGGATAAGCGGAGGAAGACGAGACGAGACGAAAGAGGTTAAAGGTTACGAACTTCAGGACAATCGTTATGGAAGTGTTGTGATTATGTAAAATCTATATGTACGTGTGTGTGTCCTCGTCTGCTGGTGGCGGTGGGAGGAAGCAGTGGACATAAACTATGATGTCACACAGAATAAAGAAAACAGATGCATTTAACAAACTCTTTATTTAGAGTCGATTTAGGCCGGTCATACTTCTGACATTTTTATGACAATACAACTTTAAGCTGGATTATAAATTCAGTATGAAAATTAAACAGTTCTGAGATTCACATGTAAGAACTGGCAAACAAACCTCCCAAAAATACACAGGTAGAATGCTAGAGGACCCATTTTAAACATGTAAGTATTCCGCCTCTTCAGGATGAAACCCCTTGATGAGCAGCAGACTTGTCTAAGACAATACGAGCAACAGCTGCAGCTTCAAGACTTTATTTCTGGTACTATTCACGATTATGACGCACAAATGAGAAAACCTTAAGTTCTGTCTCAGAACATTGGAATTTTGTAAAATCTCTAAAAGGTCCCAGTCTGGGTCAACAGGCCACACCATCATGCGGGAGACTGCTGACTGGACACCTTCCACAAGAAGAAGAAACCACAGAAGGCATTGCTGAGGAAGCAGCTTGTTCTCGGAGGGATGTGTCCATGATCCTAGAGAGTTAGGTGCAGCAGCAGGGAGAACTGCGGCCTTGGGAGGACCAGCAAGCTTCAAGAATGTGGAGGAGCTTCACCGGGAGTGGATTGATGCTGGAGTCAGAGCATCAAGGGCCTCTACACACAGACCGGCCCCACACACGACGTCCGTTCTTGTAATGAGTCCATAGAACATAACAGTTTCACTTTCTCACTGGAGAGACCAAAACTGGTTCTTGATATTCTAGCTTTCGGATCTTTGTGTATTTTTCATTTCCTTTGGGCCTAAAAGCCTCCGAGGCCTTTAATCCACCACAGCTGTTCGGTATGGTTAAACTACAGGAGCTATAAAAGGAGTTTGTGTCAACTCTAGTTCAAAAATCAGGTATAAAACATCAGCTAGCAACAGGTGTTAAAATAACATCAGGTTTTCCACAATAAAGGCATCCCAGACTGGTTTGGGTTGGTCGGGTTTAGTAAGAGTGCTGGGTGTTAAGGACAGCCTGGCTACGGGTCACAGATCAACAACACAACGAGTTAGTTAGTCAAGCTTTAGCTAAAGCACAGCTGCCTCAGCATCTGGAGACCAGAGATGTCTTCAGTCATGCTGATTAAAGTATCTCATCAGCGTGTCAAGTGTATGACTAGTGTAAAGAGCTTTGGATTCCTTGAGCTCAGAAAGTCATGCAGGTCATTTATCATCATATCTGGTAAATGCGGTGGCTGACTTCCTGTATTTGCCTGACTTCATCCTGATTCTGTTGCTATCTCACTTCGGCGCTCTGTGCCAGCATGCCCTTCTGTGTTCCTCCTCAGTAAGGGCAGTAGCTTTCGGCTTTCCTGGTGATCAGTAAGGATGCTCTAGATGGGAATATGTTTGCAGGAAGGACAAAAAAATGAGTGAAAACACCACAAATCTGTTTAAAACTACAAATAAACTCTTTTGTTTTGAATGTCACAATTGAAAGCTTCCTCTTTTAGCCGGGCCTGGACCAGGAAACCCCAAAGGAGATGTTCTGGTAGCCCAGACGTCTAAACCAACCGTAGACCAGTCACACTAATCGTAGGTCTACCATTGGCCCAAACAGCTTAAACCCCAGCCAATCACAGCACTCCACGTTTGTACAGACGTTTTGCAGGTTTAGCACCAGAGCAATGATGGAGAAAAACTACAAATATGGCATTGGTTCAGGATGGCTTTGGCATCAATTTTGAAGTCCTTGAGTTAGAAAAAGGAAATATGTTTTTTTAACGGCTGATGAATGAGTCATGTTGTCTGTTGCTCTGATTGGTCCTAGCGCTGTCTAAATGCATGCAGACCGCTTGAAATACAACCCTAGAGTCCGCCCCACGACTGGGTTGTCTAGGTGTGATGTGATGGTCAGACTCCATTAACAGGGTGGTTAGCCAGGATAGCCCTCTGGTTGATGCAGTCAAGGTTTTCTTTTGTTTAGTAAGAAGTCCATTTTGGTTTTAGCGTTATGCACGTGCACACACACACACACACACACACACACACACACACACACACACACACAGAGTGGACAAGGTGGGACAGACAGCAACGGCTTCAGGCCTGCACGGTTCAGTCTGGGTGACGAGGGGTTAACACACGAGTGTTCGATTACACGATAAGTTGTTCGGTTTTTTTCGTTCGTTTCTCTTTTGAAAGGAAGTCTCTAGAAGGGTTCTAGAACTCGACTCGAATGCATTCCTTCAAAGAACAACGGGGCATTGATCAACGAGCCACCCAGTCACACCCGCTTCGAATTACAAAGTAAAAATCAAAATAGAATTTCTGTATCAAAAGGTGAGCGCGAGTTTATCAGCTTTAAAGGTCCACGACCACACAACATCCACTTCTTGGAGCTTCGACCATGTTCTATTGTTGTTCCCTCGTGACCCCCCCCCCCCCAGCGGTGCGGTCTCTGGCTCTGCAGCTGCGTACTAATGTGGAATTCACCCGGGTGGAGGCGAGACTTAACTGATTCAAAGCATCTTATTTCCGAGTGGAGCAGACATCCCACCGTCGCTCTGGGAGGTGTAAAATAGCACGACACAGGCTCTGTAAAGATTACTAGGGATGTCCTGATCTGAGCGGGGTCCTGATCAAGGAATTTGTTGACAGGATTCAGATCAGCATCACAAAACTCATCTCCACATTTCTGTTACTGACCCACTCTCTCTGGTTCTACATCAGCTGTTCTGGAATAAGACACCAGAGGTCTGCTGGGCTGCAGGAAAGTTCTCCTTCAGCCAGGAGAAGGCGGCAGCCTCAAGGAGACAGCCAGAGGGAATACTGTGAGAGCAACATTGAAAATCTCTAAGCTAGTTTCACTTTCACACGGATTAAGACCAAATCCCCATCTTTAACCATCTAATAGTAGTTCCCCGTTTTCAGCTGAGTTCAGAAACACCTCCGAACGCCTGCTTAGCTGTTTGTTGGCAGCGATATTTAGTCAACACTAAAGAGGAAATAACAGAGGGCTCACAAGCAGTGATCAGTTTTTACAACCGAGTTTATAAACCACACAGACCATGGTGACCTGTGCAGATACTGTCTCCCTACGCCGTGATCCTCCACAGGAACCCAGACGAGGAGTAAGGTGGTGTTCCTCTTTCCATCAAACTCTCACACATGCAAACAAATGTAAAATCTTAAAGGGTCAGAGGTCACAAGCTTATAAAGGCAGGTGAGAGTGGTGATCTGACCCTCATGTGGGCCCATCTGGTCCTGAGAGAAGACTGAATCCAGCTGAATCTGATCTGAGCCACTGGACTGTTGGACGACATTTGGGAACATGTTGGCATTTTGATCACAAAACTCAGACGGTAATCGTAATATTTATTTTTTCTAATACTGCTGACTAGCTAAATGAACCAAACGGCTAATCTGTTAGCAGTGATGGGATCCGACTTAGACTGAGTGTCAGTAACAGCACACTTAGTTTTAGATTTCCCACCAAAACGAGGCGGTTTTTCAGGTTTTTTGATCTTGTAGCTCATGATGGAGGCCCACTGCAGCAGCTGAATACACCAGAGGAGAAGGAAAAGCATCAGGAACAAGCTTCAGAGGTGACTGCATGCTAACCTGACCTGACTGGACCTGATCTGCTGTGAACGGCTCCTTCTTCACTAATCCAAGCGTTTAACACTGAAAGAGTAACGTAGCGGTGTGTTGCCGAGGCGACCGGAGGTGTTTACGGTTTACTGGATTTGCCAGATTTGCCTGACTTGCTAGCTTTGGCAGCTTTGGTGGCTTTGATGTCCATCTTGGTCTTCTGGATACGGGAGAAGATCTCCTTGAAGAGGGCCTTGTACTCCGGAGTGTTCTGCCCCAGCCGCTTATCCACCGCCTCCACCTGTTTGCTGATGCTCTCGATGGCTTCAGGCGTGGAGGGGGACTGGGTGGGTGTGGGAGGAGGTGCCGGGGTGGGGCCCATGGCACAGTCTTTCATGGATGGGTCCCTGGAGACGGGTCGCGATGTCTGGACCCCAGCATGACACAGGCTCTCCTCGTGCCTCCTGCACTTCCCAAGCAGCTCCTCGTATTTCTCCAGCAGGGCGTGGTACTGCTCATCCACCTCCCTGAGGATGGACATCCCCCTCTTCCTCACGCTGTTGGCATGGAGGGCGTAGCTGCCTCTCCTGCGACCGGACGCGTCCCGGGCTACGATGGCGTTGAGCGCCGTGTCACTGCAGCTCTTCCTCACGGGACTGGACTCTGGTAACGCCTCACCACCGACACCTCCTCCACCTTCGGTTTCCTCCCTCACACCTCCTCCTGTCTCTCCGACCTCCACCTCCAGGAAGGTGTCGGTTTCTGGGGCGATGCTGAGGACGGTCTGGGTCAGAGCCACGCCGTCATCCTCGCTGCTCAGGAGGAAAGTCCGAGCACGACGTAGCTGCTGCAGCTCCTGCAGCTCCACCTCCAACTCCCGCACCCTCGACTGGCAACTCTCCGCATCCTGGAAGAAAACGATTCTTCAGAGATTGTAATAAAAACAATAACAACAACAACAACGCTGCAGCTCCAGGCCTTAATTAGAATCCTCTGACCTGGACTCGAGTTTGTAGACGTGAGAACTCAGCAATCAGGAGGTTGCACTCCTTCTCCGCCCCCTCCCTCCGACCCCTCTCGGTCCGGACGGCTGCTCTCAGGGCCGACACCGCCTCCCGCAGGCGCTGGTTCTCCTCCTCAAACGGGGGACGTTTGGCCTCCAGAGTGAAGCTCTCAGCCCTGCCCACCACAAACTCATCCTCATAGCTGATGGAAACGGGAGCAGCGTCAGCTGACAGGTCACAGGTGTTTAGAACGGTCACACACACACACACACACACACACACACACACACACACACACACACACACACACACACACCTGGGCGCTGTGCAGAGCTCCCTTAGGCACGGGAATGAGTGGATGGTCTTGCGCCTCTCCCTTTTCTCCCTCTTGACCCGGAGCTGCTCCATGGAGCGGAGCTGCTCCACCTGCGCTGACAGAAGCTCCACCTGATTCTGCAAAGCCTCGGTAGTTCCTGTCAGCCTGGGAAAAAAGGAAAAGCTGAGCTCTAAGGTGGGCTGAACCAGATAAGGACACAGAGGAGAACCCCCAGACCCGCTCACCTCTCGATCTTTATCTGAGAGGCTTTGCTGTCCGTCACTAGCGTGAGGTTGGTGCGCTCCAGTTCTCGGGCCGTCCCGTCCAGCTGCTCGTACACTTTAGCGTGCTGCTCGTTCATGTCCCGAAGAACCTCCAGCTGCTTGGTCAGGTACTGCAGAACAACAACGACACACTGATGTTCACATCCTTTCATCGGGAGCTGGAGCCGGGCTCAGGGAGCTCAACAGCCAAAGACAGCACCGTGTTTAAGGTCTCTGTTAGTTTCACCTTTCAGACAAAATCCTTCAGCGTGAGCAGGAAGTGACTAAAGAGTTAACAGAACCAGAGCAGGTACCTCAATCTCCTGCACCTGCTCCTCATTAGTGATGTACATCTGCTGCAGGGAATCCTCCAGCTCCTTGTTCCTCTCCAGCAGAGTCTTCCCCAGCTCGGCTGCCAGGTGCAGATCTGAAGAAGCAGAGAAGTGAGAGATCAGGCTCGGTTCTAGCAGGAGAAACAGAGAAAAGCAATAATAAATACCTGAAAATGTAAATTAAACCCGTCATTTTCAACTAAATCAGGCGAGATCTCACTCTGATGTCATAAACTGGACCAGTGGTGTAGTGGTAGACGTGTCCACTCAGACTGGGAGGTCGGGGTTCATATCCACAGTCGGGACATACCAGAGACTTTAAAAAGAGGTGAAACCACCAAGTAGGTCCCGAGCGCGGCCCTCGCTGCAGCTCACCGCTCCCCACGGGGAGATGCAACGTCACCAGTCAGTGTGTGATGAATTAATGAGACCCTAACTTTAAATGATTCTCAGCTCATAACACATCAAATGTTAGCTCAACATCTATGAAACGGAGCGATGGTCATTCTTGTTAAAGTTGATTAGCTGCGGCGGCCATCTTTAACTGGACTGAGTCGGCCTGTAGACGTCCACCCTGGGTTTGGACTCTGAAGGTTTTGTTTGGACCAGTCCGCTGGTTCAGGAAGCATCTGGCTAACACGACACGCAAAAATCTTTTCCCTTTGCAGCAAAGAGCTGAGATGAAAGGAAGGGAGGAGGGATGAAGATAAACGGCCGCTCTATTAATTCTGTAATTCCCGTTAGGATTAATAGAGCAGCTGTTCTATTTATAGTCCATTTATAATTGGGTCGATGACATCACCATGAGGAGGAGGCAGCAGGTTCTGCTCTGACTCGAGCTGAAGGTCAGATTAGAGCGGAGACCCACCACCATGGAGGCTGATCTAGGTTTACAGCTTGAATGAGAGTGCTGTTTTGGCACCGCCGCCTGTGAATGCACCTATGGAGGGAGCCGAGTCAGCGGGTTCTGACTCAGCAGCTCTGGAACCAACGGCCCAACAGAACCATCACTCCTGTCCTAAACGGCCTCCGTTAGGAGAAATGACTTTTACGTCCTACGGGACTCATGGGCTAAAGGCTAGCCTGAGCTAGTCTCCTACATGGTTCCTGTGACTCTAGTGCACACGTGTCAGTCTCACCCTTCATGGGTTTTATTCCTGGTTAGATGTTTTATTTAAGTAAAGATGCCGGTACAATTCCTGACTTTTAAAAGCAAACCTAAGAGAATGTGAAGTTCTTCTGGAGTAGACATGGATAATACGTCCTCAAATCCATATTGGGATACAATCGGAAACGCGTGCAGCAAAAATATTTATCCCAACATATTATTTTCTTCTGTTTAATTATGTCTAAATGACATTGATACACCCCGATGCATTCTCACATACCACATAAACTGCAGCACAACAAATATTGCTAAAAAGTATAGAATGTCATTTAAAGAACATTTAACATGGGAGAGTTATTAAAAATACAGAAGCTTGCAAGTAATTTTATGTTGTGTTATGATTCTGTTTCCAAACACTGCAACACAAAAAAGGAATAAAGAGAAAGGGAGGAGCTGTTTTCAGACTAGCACTTTATCAATGAACGGAAGAATCGGCTGAAACTGCAGAAGGAAAGTTGTTCAAACTGAATCACAGGAGACATCTGGAAGAAAGGTAATGTGTGTTAACACTAGCGTTGGGTACTGAATTCGGTACTTTTTAAGGTACCGACTGAATTCCACGGCACCGACTGAGCACCGATTCACATAATCTGAAACGGTGCCTCGTTTCGGTATCCGTCCTTCATAACGAGAACTTGCCTAGACAGCTGCGCATGCGCAAGAGCGTTATGTCGTCACTCGCTGCGAGTGAGTTGTGAACATAGCAGCATGGTAGAAAGAACACACGCTAACGCTTGGGTCCACTTCACTAAATGTGATGGGTAACTGGGTGATGATGAAACCAGCGACAACGATCTAAGTGAGACATCCTCATCTTAATCTGCTCCGGTAGGTAAATAAAATGTTTAAGATAACGTTAGCTTGATATGTTAGCTTCCCTTCCGCTAATGGTGCGTTCGTTTTCTCCTCGGAACTCCGAATTTCCGACTGGAATAACATGAACGCGCTCTAAAGTTTGGCTTCACTTTACTAAATACGACGGGTGATTGGGTGAAGATGAAACCAGCGACAACGATCTAAGTGTGAGGCATTATCGTTTTAATCTGCTCCAGCAGCTAAATAAACTGTTAAAGATAACGTTAGCTTGATATGTTAGCTTCCATTGCCACCGTTATCAGCTAATGGTGCGTTTGCTTTCTCCTGGGAAATTCTAACTTTCCAGTAGGAAAAATCAAATGAACAAGGACGGCAAAAGGAATGAAGACACAGTAAATTTAGTTCACAGTAAAGATGTTTGCTTCAGTTTAATTATCAGCTTATAAAACTACAAGGACGATGTTAAAATACAAACAGTTGAATGTTATTTATCGTGATATTTATCAAATATTGTTATATATTGAGAAAAATATATATGTCATTATAAAAGAGAATTGAAATATGAAACACTCATAAGTATCTAAAATTGGTACCGTTAAGTACCGGTATCGATTCCTAGGTACCGGGAATTAGTACCGAATCGATACAAATGTCAAAGGTACCATACCAAAGGTGTTAACCCACACTACCATATCCAAATACTAGTACAGTCTAATCCTAGATGAGACTGAATTAATGAGCGTTTCTGATGATTCTGTGTAGAACCTTTTCCTGTCCGCTTGACTCACCAGACTTTCACCTTGGTCCAACACGTGATTGGTTTTGAGGTGATAAAACACATATTAGCTCTTTTCACTAACACTGTCGCCCGCCACACTTTAGTGAGAATGATTTCTACCTCAAGCCCAAACCAGGTCCATATAACCAACGTTACTCCTTCCTCACGAGCACTTCCTCATCCGACCACTCCACGCTGCAGCAGCGGTCGCTGCTTCATCCACACGCAGCTGGACAACATTCATTAATTTCGATTGGCTGGTAGAGCTAAAGCCTCGACTGTTAGCTAAATTTATGTCATTTAATCTGTGTAAAGTTTAAATTCCTCTTTAATAATCTGGAGTTCTATATTTATTCATTGTCATTCGACTTACTCGGAAGTCCGGATTTCCACGTTACGGGGACCAATTGCACGGTGAGCTACCGGGATAATCTGAAGGCAAGGTTCCATTACTATAGGTTGGTCTTTAGGTCAGAGGAGAGAACCACATCTGGGTCCCTCACCGAAGCTCTCACTCTCCAGATCTGACCTGACATCGATATAAATTCTGATCAGAAAAGTATTAAGTACTAAAATGAAAGATCAGGCGTGTTCTTTTGGTGGGTGTGTTTAACCATGTAGAGGCCTAAACCCTCCCCATAACCTCAGTGACTCCTAAACTGGGAATTAGCATTGAACAAAACTGGGAAAAGTGAGGGAATTAAAACAGTCACACCCTTATGTGGGCCCTGGCTGGTGGGGTGTACCACAAGAAGAGACCTGTGAGTGTAAATGTGAACGAGCAGATCAATCAGGAGAGGCAGGGGACGAATCAATAAAAAAAGAACAGCTTATCAACGGTCAGACATGTTTACTTAGGAGACCTGAACGCTGGCAGACAAATGGATGAATGAATAACTCCTCCGAAGCATCAACAGATCTATCCTCCAGGTTCCTCATTTAGAGACAGGCTTGTGTCTAGGACTGATCTGCTGGTTGTGGAGCACCATCTAGCCCCGCGGTTCTGACCGTGCTGATGTCTTCAACAGCTGCCTTGTTTCCGTAGGTCCACGTCACCCATGAGGCTTGCTGGAATGTGAAAAACAAAACATCTCCTGTGTCTCCCGTCCTCCGCTGCACAAACATTCAGTCACCAAAACTGACTTTTTACAGTAGAATACTTTCTCTGTAATTTAGCTTTTTAGTCTTCTAATCTACCCAATGTTATCTAAAGAGACGTGGTATCTGTTAGTTTATTCATTTAATTAAATCATTAAACTTGTTCTTATTTTCACATCTTGGTTGTGAACCAGTGAACCTTGTTAACGCGTGGCTGGCTCACAGGCACATCCTTCCTGATTAAAGCTTGAAATTTGAGCTAAAAAAGACGCACAACTAAACTCTTCATCCTTAAATTACTACCTTAGCTACCTTTGGTTTAGAACAATGGAGAACCATTATGCTTCCTCAGTTTTTCAGGCACTAATTTCAGTCATTCAAGCAGAAGTGTGCTTGTGAAATGACCCTCTCTAAGTAAAACACACACTAACAGGTTAGCTTTGAGCGTCGTGGTCCATCTTTCAGGCTAACTAGGGTAAAAAGTGATTTTGATCTATTTTAGCCTGTTTTTACCATCTTTTATATATTATATCAGTGTTTTATTACTTACTCTTTTAATTAAATAACACATATTTAACTTATAATAATGATTAGTTTTAACCAGCCTTAATACTGTGTTGTACAATATTTTATAAATGTAATTATATGTTTCTATTTGGTTATCTTTTATCACTGTGTTTTATTTAGATTTTTATTTATTAGCTGTTTATGTTTAATTTGTTTCTTAACTTGTTATCTTGGTCTCATTAGTAAACTAGTGTTTCCTCTGTGGGGGCCGGCTGCCCCGGGGGCAGCGGTGGGCTGTGGCGGCCGGGGTGCTTCCCATGTCTACTCTAGCCAAGGCTACTGCTGCCAGTCTTGGTGCTCCCGGTGCAGTTGGCTCCTTCATGGCGTTTTCGTCTTCTTTGTACCTACTACATCTGCACTCAGCCAGCCGCCCTTTCTCTATTACGTGTGTGTGTGTGTGTGTGTGTGTGTGTGTGTGTGTGTGTGTGTGTGTGTGTGTGTGTGTGTGTGTGTGTGTGTGTGTGTGTGTGTGTGTGTGTGTGTGTGTGTGTGTGTGCGTGCGGGAGTTTGCATCTGCTTGGGATGGGATTGAGGGAGGGAGGAGGGAGAAACAAAGGGGATCTCTTATGTGAATCTGTGTGGGTGTCATGATTCGCCCCGGCCTCCCTGACTGTGTCGCTCCTACCGTAATTAGCCTTATTGTTCTCACCTTCCCCTCGTTAACCTGTTAACCTTTTTGGAAAAAGCCATTTGAGTAAGCTTTATTTTGAAAAAAAAAAAAAAAAAAAAAACATACAAAAAAACTCAATGGTCCGACCCCATTTTTCAGGCTCCGCCCAACAGTCACAGATTCTGATGGTTGCAGAAAATGGCACAACACTGGCTTGTGACACAAACAGCTAGCTTCCTGTTTGGCTGCTCAGCTGAGTACACACGACCTGGACACAAGAGGGTGTTGTGTGCAGCAGGGTGAACAAATGCTTTGCTATGTCCTGGCGCCGGCTCGACTCCCAGTGTCGGCAGTAATTTATTTAACCAGCTGAAGTGGATTTAATTCTTTGTATATTTTAGCTTTATTTATTAATTTCTGCAAAATATTTGGCAGGCTAATGCCCGTCTCGCTCCAGGAGAGCAAAAAATGTCAGCGGTTTGGAGTCATTTTAAACTGGAGACCGAAGGCTGTCCAACAGACACTTGCAACGTGTGCAAACTGAGTGTTTCACGTGGCGGAAAAGACAGAGCTGCTTTTAACACCACGAACCTGATCCGGCATCTTAAGAACAAACATCCAGCTCAATATTCCGAGTTCACCGCGGCAACGCAGTTCAAAACATGGAGCCAGCCGACACTGGAAGCTATGCTGAAAAACAAAGAAAAACTTCCTAAGGATAGCGACAAGGCCAAGAACATCACAGCCAAGATAGCTGAATTTATTGCACTAGATGACCAGCCGCTGTCTGTGGTTTCAAACGTAGGATTTCGCCGTCTCATGGAGCACCTGGAGCCACGGTACGAGTTACCTTCTCGAAGCTACTTTACAGACACAGCTCTGCCCAGCATTCACAACAAGCTACGTGACCACCTGTTAGTCATGTTATCAAAGGTGTCTGCTTTTGGGTTTACCACGGACATATGGAGTTCGTCTGTTTGTCCAATGTCACTGATCAGCTTCACTGCACAATGGATCGACTCGAGTTTTAATTTACAACGTGCTACGTTAAATGCGCAACATTTTCGCGGATCTCACACAGCAGAGCATGTGAAACAGGCTATCGGAGATATGCTGAACAGTTGGGGAATTGAAAAGGAACGTGTCCATGTAATTGTGCGTGACAATGCGCGAAATATGAAGAGAGCCATGGAGGACTTGGCAGTACCGAGCTTGGGCTGTGTTGCACACACGCTTCAACTAGTTGTGCACGAGGGTCTGCTCTCTCAGCGCAGCGTCACAGACACAATGGCTAATGCCAGGAAGATAATAGGCCATTTCAAACATTCTCCTTTGGCCTATTCACGCCTGGAAGATATCCAGATTTCTCTGAAGATGACCGTGAAGCGCCTGCAGCAGGATGTGCATGTTGGATGGAACAGCAGCCTCTATATGCTACAGAGCATTCTGGAGCAAAAGCGAGCGCTCAGCATCTATACAGCTGACCACAACCTCCCTGCTACACTAACAGTTAGTCAGTGGACCCTGATGGAGAATACAGCTGAAGTGTTAGTTCCCTTGGAAGAACTGACTAGGGAAGTGAGCAAGGAGACTGCAACTGCAGCAGATGTGATCCCTGCCATTTCAGGTTGGTTTTGTTTTATTTTCTACATTTTAATTAAAGAACACACAATGCTTTTTTAATATTCTAAATAAGTAATAAACTGTTATCCATCTATTCTTTCTCTAAACAGCTCTCAGACGTGTCCTGTCTCGAGAGCAAACGACTGACCAGGGTGTTCGAACCATGAAAAGAACTCTCCTAGAGGCAGTGGAGACTCGCTTTGCTGAGGTAGAAAAGGAACCACTCTACAGCATCGCCACTTTAGTGGATCCAAGATACAAAGACAGGCAAGTAGAATTAATGTACATTTTTAATTTGATTATAAGAAAATAAATTTTCAAAATTGTAAGTCAGCCAATGTCTAATTATGTTTTTAAAATTTAGATTTAGCTCTGTTAATGATTAGAGAATTATTTACTATTACATTAATATAACATTTCCTCAGCTGAACTGTTGTGTTATACAGTGTCTTGCCTAACTTTTTTTTTTAATTGTTACATTTATCTTGTAGATATTTCACAAAGTCAGACCACTTGAGGTTTGCTAAAGATTCCCTCATCCAGGAGGTGATGAAGATGGAGGAGAACAGGGTTGCCAGTGAAGAACCAGAGGCAGCAGAGCCTGTGAGCAAGGCACCTCGTCAAGGAGCAGGAAGCAGCCTTGGCAGCATCTTAGATGAGATCTTAGAAGAGCGTCAGCCAGAGGCCCAATCTGTGAGTACCACATCAGCAGATGTCCAGGTACGGATCTACCTTTCGGAACAAACCATCCCTAGGAAAAGCAATCCTCTAGACTACTGGAAAACACATGCTACACAGTTCCCTTCACTGGCTGCTGTTGCAACCAAATTTCTTTGTGCCCCCTGCACCTCAGTGGACAGTGAGAGACTCTTTAGTGCAGTGTCAAACATTCTTGACGAGAATAGGAATCGGCTCTCCCCCGACAAGTTAGAGATGCTGATTTTCCTCAAAAAAAACATGCACTTTATTTGGGAGCCTTAGAGTAAAAGTTGAGCTCCATGTAGAGCACATGGAAGAGGTGATTTACCAGTTCTTTGCAATTTGACGTTGATGTTTTATTCTTGAATGGTGTTAAGTTCGTGCACCACTTTGATTAGGCATATCTTTTGTTCGTTTTAATAAACAAGTCAGTCTAAAGGCCTAAGATGTATTTTATTTTGTTACCTGACTGAATTATGCAACTACCTCTTAGAGGTGGAGGTAAGCACTTTAATTTAACTTCTATTATTGTGTTGAGTTATTTTACAAACCTTTTCTACTTTTCTATAAAAACAAATTTGTTTACATATTGTTGCACCACTGATAAGCTACAAGGACATAATGTTGTTTACTTGGTTTGAAGTGCTGCTGCACTGACAAAATGTTTCTACTTATGGTATCATGTTGGATGCCGTCATATAAATAATAATAAAAAAAACCTAACAGGTTAATTTGGGTGCAGTCTCCCTTTTTTCTTGCTATTTTATTGTATTGCTGAAGTATCGGATCGGGACTCGGTATCGGCAGATACTCAAAATCAAATGACTCGGAATCGGATCGGGAGCCAAAAAATGTGATCGGAACATCCCTAGAATTTATTGATCCCACAGTGGGGAAATTCACTTGTTACAGCAGCAGCAACACTTAAGAAAAATAATTTGAAGAAAAATAACAAAGGCTCATGTATATACACACAGGCAGTGGTCTAGTTTTGTAACCTTTGACCACTAAAACCACAAATAAAAACATGAAAAAACTTGGGTTCCAACACTATGCAGCATACTGTAAGAGAAGCAGATATGCAACGTAAGTCCGGTGTTGCACGAGAACTGAACACATACTGAATATTGCATTGGTGTCATTGTGTAGCAGGATAATGCCAGTACAGCTTAGACTAAGGCAGTGGTTCCCAAACTTATTTAGCCGCGCACCCCCTTCTATGTCCCAACCATGTCGACGCATCCCCCCCCCCCCCCCCCCGCCCCCACATCGGGGCATGGCTCTCTCTCTCTCTCTCTCTCTCTCTCTCTCTCTCTCTCTCTCTCTCTCTATATATATATATATATATATATATATATATATATATATATATATATCAGATGTCAAGCTAAACAGACAGGGTTAAAAAAATTCCCCATCACTTTCATTTTTTAAATAGTAATTAATAAACATTCGATACCATTACAATTTCCTTTGATTTCATTTTAAATAAATATTTAGAGTGCCCAGGTAGCACATCAACAATGCAATTTAACGGTTTTCTTAAAGTAGGAACGTTTAACCTGTGCAGCCAGAGCGCTCTCCTTCCTTCTGCTCTGCGTAAACCTGAGCTGATCACCTACTTGTGCGTAATCAAATGTCTATAGGGGACAAGATATAGCCATGATGTTCACTTTTACCTCAGACCGACTTATTGCTGTTTTATGGTGTGGCTGAATCTGTGATCCGCTGCCACGCGGACTGGAATGACAAATGCTGCAGTAACATGAGATGTGGTCAGGTTCATGAGGAGTCACTGGCTGTAGCGGACCCGACTCATCCCAGAAGCTAATATCTTAATTTGACCTTGAATGAAAAATAACCTCTTAAAAGTTTTTATCATGGTGGAGGCAGCGTTCATTTCTGCCTTCAGTCTGACGGCGCGCCGGAGTTAAAGCAGCATGCGCGCTTATTGAATCTGTGTGTGTGTGCGCGCGCACGCGCACGCGGCACAGCCGCTCCAGTCACCGCGTCTCATTATTGGCGCTATTTAAACTTCTGCCCAGCCCAGATGTGCTCACTTGTGCACCCGTGAGCCGTGGTTCAGCCGGAACGGGTCTGACCTCTGACAGACGCTCTCTGAACTTCAGATCTTCAGCGCGCTGTTAATAGCCTGAATGGGAATCATTTCTTGATTTATTTAGTTACATCCACAATGTTCTGTGTGTGAGGTTTACAACGTCAGAACACCTGCATGAGACAGGTGTTAATTACAATCTGCCAGAATGACTCACCACCTTCAGATTCCTCCAACACCGTTAAAAATGATCAAATACGGAACATATCGGCGTGCTCAGGCCAGAGCGCTGAAGCTCGGCGCATTATTATTATGAAGCTAGGGCACATGCAGAGGACACGCACGCGCGTGCAAAAATATACTTGTTTTCAATTACATTTATTGGGCCCACTTACTTTTTCTTTGGCCCACCCACAAATGAGTTTCTACAATAATGGTGACATAAGACAGACTTCTCTGAGCTCCGCAGCCATTACACTTTTCACCTCGCGCACCCCCTAGCGGCAGCTCGCGCACCCCCAGGGGTGCGCACACCACACTTTGGGAATCCCTGGACTAAGGAGTTATACACTCTTACTGCAGAAGGGATGAAAGACCTACGGTAGCGTTCTGTTTTACATCTGGGATGTCTCAGTCTGCCTCTGAAGGAGCTGTCCATGGCAGTGGCGGCACTAGGGGGCGCTATAGCTACCCCTGGATTAGTCATTGCACCCCCAAGTAAATTTTTTTTTATAACTTAATTTTAATTTAACGTGTGGATGTGATAATATTTAACATACAAAACAAAAATAATCAGTAAATTATCATATAGATAGTAAAAAGTTAAACCAAAACAGGAAATTGATGTTAACCTTTGACCTCATTTTCCACCTGTGAACGAGTGAAAGGTAGAGCTAGTGGTAAAATGGATCGGTTTTTGTTGGCCACATTTCCACGGGTTCAGTCAGAAATGAATGAATGTTTGGAAGTGATCTCAGACCCACAAAAACCTTCGGATCTGGATGAAGAGAGTCAACCCTCAGCCGCCGCAGCAGTCCAGGGTTTTGCCGCTGGAAATGCTAACACTATCGTTAGCTAACCTTGCAACACTATAGATGGTTTTCTGTGTGGCTGTATGTGTTTATGATTTCATGGAAAAGTCAGCGATTGTTCATATGTGTATGATGTGTATTAATGATTGTTTCAGGTGTTGTTGAGGTGTTGTGCACGCATGTGTATCTGCTAGTGTTGAAGGTGTTTTAGAGAACTATAGGTACGCATGACCACTTCCTTCATAGCACCCTCAATAAAAAGACTGGCTCCTTCATAGCACCTGCAGAAAACCATTTCTGGAGCTGCCACTGGTCCATGATCTCCACAGTGGGATGCAGTGGGTGAGAGGGGTTTTTAAGATGGTGGTTATCTTCCCCAGCATCCTCCTTTCACACCCAGGTACTTCAAGGTATACACCACATAAATGTCTGCTCCCTGGATGTTTACTGGTGAGTGAGGATGAGTGTTTCTCTGGACGTCAATCACCATTTCCTTTGTCTTACTGGTGTTCAAGCAAAGTTGGCTACACTCACACCAGTCCACAAAGTCCAAGATGACTGACCTGTACTCCTGGTCATTCCCCTCAGACACAGCCAACAATGGCTGAGTCATCAGAGAACATCTGGAGGTGACATCTGTTGGTGTTGTAGGTGAAGTCCGAGGTGTAGAAGGTGAAGAGAAAGGGTCAGAGCACCGTACCCTGTGGAGCTCCGCTCCAGTACTGCACACAGCCACCTTAGACGTACAGTTGTGTAGCTTCATGCACTGTGGCCTGTTGGTGAGGTAGTTGATGGTCCGTGCAGTAAAGCAGTCACATTCTCAATTTCAGCATGAAATCAACCGCTCTATTCTCACAACTCTGAGAAAGTGGATGTTAGTGACCTACTTCTAGGGGAAGTGTGTTCCAGAGCCGAGACTAGCTTCGGGGGGAGGAGCAGGGCCTGGTGACGCACTTAGTCACACATACAAGGATTGTGCAGGGTTTTCAAAATAAAACTCAAAATTTGCATCCGAGACAAGAAAAGAATGTAGCCAAAAACAGGTTTAGGGGAGAAAATCACATGGTAAAAAGCTCAAAAAGTGGCTTTTCCATGAAATGTCATTCTATGAATTTCTAAGTGGAGGTATTGAGGAGATCTATTCTGGTGGCCTAAGGATCAGGTCTCTGCTTCATCAGACGGTGATCTCCTGCTTTCGCAGGGGTGGTTTGCAGCAGAGTGTGAAGCAGCCAGGATGAGAATCAGCTCCTCTAAATCCAAGACCATGGTCTTGAGTCTGAAAAGGATAGAATGCCTTTTCCGGGTCGGAGACGAGGTCTTCACGGCACAACCGATAAGAGACCCAAGGGAAGACACAGGACACACTGGAGGGACTATGTTTCTTTGCTGGCCGGGAAATGCCTTGGGCCTCCCCCGGAGGAGCTGGCTAAGTGGCTGGGGAGAGGGAAGTCTGGGCCTCTCTGCTTAGGTTGCTGCCCCCGTGACCCGACCCCAGATAAGCGGCTGAAAATGGATGGATGGAGTTATACAACATTTGATGACATGCTCAGCGTTTAAAAAAATCAATCTTTAAATCAAAAACAACCTTCTGATGTCTTCAAATCTCACTTAAAAGTACCAGAGAAAATTACTGATTGACACAAATATTGATTTGTTTTGTACTGTTAGATACTGATGAACTGATATGAAAAATACTCCTCCTCCTCCTCCTTTTTTCACTCTGAGGTGACAGACCTACAATATCACTTAAAGTCATTTGTATTAAGATGTAATTTAGCATCAGGTACATTTTGTGCTGCATAAACAGACGTGGTCCATGCACTGACCCCAGGGGTACGCCTTCTGCATTTAAAAGAGGTGCAGCCTGCACACAGTCCTATCAATGAGGACATGATCCAACCACCCGAATCCCTCTTCAAGTGGTCTACTTAACTCCTTATCTAGTACAACATCCTCATTACGAAGTCTGGAGCAGAAAAAGAAGCTAGGCTACAGCAGCATTTCTCATGGCTCAGAAAGAGAGTGATGCTAAAGAACACCAGGTTCCCAGAGGTACCTGCAGGACAACAAGGTAATGCAACGACAGCGGTGTTTATGACTGAAGCACCCAGCTGATAAGCTAAGCCAGTCAGCACTTTGAACTAGCCGGCACTGCTCCGTGAGCCCTGACACCCTCTCTGCTCCACCAAACACAGCTTCCAGGATGGACTTACACAAGAAGACACAGCAGACATCTTTCATCTCTATTTCAGCTTCTCTATTGCTTCAACCATCTCTAAATGGAGACAAACAAGAATCTATTCATACACACATGTGTGTTCAAGTTAAATCCCAGCATCAGCACCATTGCACCCAGGCTGAGGAAATAGCACATTTCTAATTGGTGGCCTGAGAGCGAGCAACGAGAGGAAGACAGGAAGTGGAGAGTGAGCAACGGAGAACATGATGACTCAGGAGTCGCTGCTTTTATGCGTTAGGATGGAAGGTCAATCCGAATGAGGTCAAACGTGATCTTAGAGGATGAATGTGTTTCAGCTTCATCCAAGGTCCCATAAACCATCATTTCACATAATTTACATCAAGCATGAGGCCGTTTTGTTTGTTTTTGGAGAATTGGAGCATGAATGTATTATTCAAAATATTTCATTCATTCATTCATTTCATTCAAATGGTTTGGTTTTGACATTTATGTATATTTTGTTTGTTTTTAATTCTTATTTGAATGAAAGAAAACATACCGTATATAAATAAATCTTATTTATGGCTAAGCACTGAACAGCAAAAGGTGGCTGGTGATGTGTTTGCCTGTTTGTTAAATATCTCCTGGACCACTGGGCAGATGGTCTGGCCAGCCAGACTCGCCCACCGTCTGGCCTACACAGACGCCGAGTCTGGATGCTCAGAGGCAGAGAGCACCATGAGGGGCGGGACCAGCCAGCTCAAAAATAACCAATCAGAAAAAAGGCGGCAATGATGACGACAATGTTTTTAGCTGTAGCCAACGATGGCGTCTGGCGACGGCTCAATCATCTTTCTTTAGGAGAAAGGCTTTTAGCTCATCTTCTTGTTGTGGTTTTAAAGACGTGTCCAAGTCATTTAGAGCAGAGGAAACAAGCGCCGCTTCAGACTCCACCTTCGAGGTTTATGAGAAACTGAGCGTCGAGCTGTGTGACGTACGCTGGCTGGTATTCTCAGGGGGTGGGGTTATTTGAATGGGAGTGTTACCAGGCCCTTTGCTCCCCTCAAGGAAGCACTATCATGGCTGGCCAGGCTCCACCGGAAGAGCAGGAGCTGAGAAAGGTGACAATGGAAAGATCAAAAATTCAGAGGTGTTTTTTTTTAGTCGGGGAAATGTCCCACAAGAAGGGGGCGGGGCTTAAAAACAACCACTAGAGGGTGTTATGGTTCTGTTCTGATAACATCTGCATACATTACTCTTTCTGGAATAATTTCATTTGTTTTTTACTTTGGGTTTTGGCTCTCGCCAATCACAAAAAAATGTTATGAACAGAACTTGGTTTTTGTTTTTAAAAAGCTACATTCCGCTTTGCAAGCGTGCTTTATTTTCCTGTTTCTTGCGTGTCTGGAAACTAAACCCAGGTGTGTGTTGAGGTGGTGTTTTTAAGAATATGCCTCTGATGACAGCTATGATCCCAAAGCCAGCTATTCTCTACTCGAACACCTGAGCTTCAGCAGCAGCGCTTCTGTCTGTAAGCGCTCTACAGAGCCGTTCTTACTGGTTCTACGAGGGGCATCTAATCCTCCCAGGAACTGAAGACCTTTCATTCAGAGAGGATTTAAAAATCCTCTAAGTGCTCATTCAGGCAGGAACAGATTTCCTTATTTTGTTAACATGGATCAGATGAAGCCTTGCTGGGAGGAGGTTGGTTAGCTGGTTCTGAATTAGGTTACTACAGTGAGTGCTTCTCTCTATGAAGGGGTAATGAATCAGAACACCTGCCTCTGAGCTACATCTACATTCACTAAACAACTGCATTTCTTTAGCTGTTTATTGAGTTTCAACTGATTCCCTCCACGGATTTTTCTCAACAAAAACATTTGTATTTAAAAAGAATATAATAAAAAATTTACAGATGGCTTCTCAATGGAGTATAAAGAACTACCACTAATTTTTTTAAAAGTGTAACTCATCTCAATGCACAGAAAATACTCACTTTTAGCCAAATGCACTAAATCTAGTTAACCAAGTTGTTTTTAGAAGAAACTAGGAATGGTGGTGACTATTTCCTGAGATGCGGGCCCTGCTGCTGCCTGGCATTATGTCAGTCAGGGGCGGACTGGCCCTCTGTGGATTCTGGAGAATCACAGAAGGGCCGGTACTCCCGGACGGCCAGTGGGCCGGTGTCGGTACAGGATCGGCTCGGGTGCAGGATCGGCTCGGGGTCCTTCGACTGCCGATGACGCCACATGACAGCAAATCTACTCGGCTTTCACACACACGTTTTGGAAAGACATCAGCGGTTTTGTTAATAAATTCTTGTTTGTTAACACCTAAATGTTTTCTTTATAATTGTAATTTGTTAATAAAACACCATATTATCTTTGTTTTGTAAAGAATGTGAAACTGCATAAAACCAACATCGGACTGACAAACAATAGAACAGTTCTTATATGTGAAGCCACGTCTGTTTGTATTAATGTGGAGTTCGCCTGTATATTTCCTTAGTTCTTATCTAAATACATTCTTTGACTCTAAATGTTGCTTGGTGTCTTTCAGTAAAGTTCTTATATTTTATTTTGCCCCATTTCATCAACATCAAATGGTAAATGGTCTGTATTTGATATAGCGCCTTCTAGAGTCCTGGAACCCCCCAAGGCGCTTTACAACACAATCAGTCATTCACACGCTGGTGGTGATGAACTACAGTGTAGCCACAGCTGCCCTGGGGTGCACTGACAGAGGCGAGGCTGCCGAGCACTGGCGCCACAGGTCCCTCCGACCACCACCAGCAGGCAAGGCAGGTTAAGTGTCTTGCCCAAGGACACAACGGCAGTGACAGACTGAGCGGGGCTCGAACCTGCAACCTTCCGATTACGGGGCGAGCACTTAACTCCGGCGCCACCGGCGCCCCAAGAGCTTTTGAGGGTCACCGTTTATCATTTGCTTATATTTTACATTTCCTTTAGAAATTCAAACATATTTTCTCCAAAAAGTGATGATTTTTGGACTACAGGACTACGACCGCAAGTTTGTTCTGACCAGTCTAAATCGTAACGTGATAACGCCACTTCCGTAAGCTTCATGTTCAGCCATTCAACTACTTTGACGTCATCGGCAGTCGAAGGACCCCGAGCCGAACCTGCACCCGAGCAGATCCTGTACCAACACCGGCCCACCACCCTCCACGCACGCTTTCAACACCTGTTTTCCCCCCTCAAAGCTCTTTCACACTCCAGCACGCTAGGTGGCAGCACTGCACCTCTAAGTTGGATGCCAGCTACATTGGCTGTGGCCTCCAGGCAAGAAGAAGAAGAAGCTGAAGCAGAGAGGAGGCAAAAGAAAAAAACCGATGCAAAACCTGGCTGCTGGTAAAAAAAAAAAAAGGAAAGAAAAGGGTGGGGCTGAGAAGGCAAGAGAAAAAATGCGGGCATTAGATGCTGAAGCCTCTAAATGTCACAAATTAACCGACATATTTAGCAGCAGCACCTGGCAGCAGGTTCACAGCAGTGATGAGGGACAGAAAGATGCGCTGGTTCTGCAGGCAGATCCAGGGGAAGTAAGTATGGGATGTAAGAGGACAAACATTTGCCAGGTTTGATGTTAGGAATTCATGTTTAGGTTGCAATTTTATTTTATGATAGCAGCTAAATTTCAACATTTTAGCTGTAAAAGGCCACATGCAGTAGGTAATAAGAAATATGTTGTGGTTTTAGGTAAAAAGGTTGGTAGTAGTGTTACAGTTAATGCTCACAAACTTTGAAAATCTTAAATACAGAAGTTACATTTGTAATGTTGCATTTTCATTTAGATGTGGTATTATTTGTGCAGTAAGATGAATTACTGCATAAATTATTAAGCTTATCGGTAATACAGCTTTTAATACAACATATAGTCAACATTAGCGCTGATGACTTTGGGCCGGGCCTAGTCAAACTCCAGGGCTGTTTTTTAGTCCCAGTCCGTCCCTGATGTCAGTTCATTGTTGTCTTTGAAACTCCTTCAACATTTATCTAGCACTGCCACGGGGACTTGGTTAAAACACCTCCGGTAAGCCACAGAGGGTCTTTGTTGAGCCGGTGTTACCCGGTAACAGCGGCGGGCGGAGCGGATGATGCTGCCGCTGCTGCCGGGGAGGGTGGTGTCTGATCGGGTCTTACCCTGCTCCAGATCCTGCTGGTCGTACCACGGCTCTTCCTCTTCGGTTACAAACTCCTCCATTGTCGCTGAGCTAACCATGGGGGTCCGCCTCTCCGTTCAGATAGTGTACAAATAAATAAAAGGCAGCCCGTCGAACCCTCCAGTCTGAACAATGACCCTCCAGCAGCAGCGGAGAGGAGTCTCCAGAAGCCGAGGAGCTGTCGCTCCCCTCGGTGCTGAGTCTCGACGTGTTTCCGCTCAGTCACCGCCTCCTCCCTCTCATCCCTACCCTCCAGCCAGCACCGGCGCGCGTCATTTGGAATCGTAGGATGTCCAAGGAAGGTCCCGCCTTTCTTGCCTCTGATTGGCTGGAAGTGCTCTCCTACGATTGGCTATTTCATGTAACAGCGAACCATGCTCCCTTGCTGCAATGCCAGCACTGCAGCCATTGTTTGTTTTTTGGGATAAAATGTTTTTTTTCGTGCCCGCCCTGCATACTGTGGCTCATAATTCAAATGATTTTTTTAATGAACTTTTATTAAACATTTGAAAAACGAACAAAAGTGACTACATTTCAAAATCCGTAAACAGAATGGCATTAGTAGCTCCGAAGTTCGTGTTCATGCCAGCTTGCATTTTGTAGATAATATTCAACTTGGTATAATAAGAAGACAGTAAACAAAAAAACAAAAACAGAAAAAGAAGGGATACAAATAAGAAAACATGAAAAACAAAATATATGTGTATATAAATGAAAATTTTACAAGAGGGAAGAGCAAACCATGGGCGTCGCACCCGTGGGGGGGATGCAACAACCATACTTATCCAGCCGTTTTGCTCACCTCCACACCAGTCTGGTTTCTTTACGTCGCACTCACTCTGTTTGCCTCATCTCCTTCTTCCCCTCCCTCTTCTGACAGCTGATGTCGGGTTTCCAGGAGAGCAGGAGAGGGAGGGACGGAAGAGCTCGACTGAATTCATAATTTTACATCTTGACATTAGCTGTACAAAGTCTGAGTTTGATAAAGTGAAGAACAACAATTTGCAGAGGTTTATAACAGGCGTGGCGCCAGGTTTTCATTTTTGGGTGGGCCACGGTCGTTCTGGACGGACCTTAATAAGCAGTGACTTAAGTGAAGCAGGCAGGTTGCGCTAGAAAATTTTGTTTAAAAAGACGTCATAAATGTGTCCCCCCATCATTTTTATTTCTAAAATATGAAGTAAAAACTCCCAATTTAATTTTCATTCATTTGTCATTAATATGTAGTCTACAACCGTGCGTTAAGTGGACCATCTTCCAGTAAACGCAAAGCATCCAGCCCATCTCTCCAAATGCGTAAAATGTGCATCAGCCGCTAGTTGGGCGTGCCGCGCGCACCATCAGCTCCGTCAGCCCAGACAAGAGCAGAGCAAATAGAGACAGAATAGAGGATAAATGTGTGGATGTGGATGGAGATTACATTTTACATCAGCCTGATCATCATTTAAATACGTAAACCATCACCTGGCTTCTAGTCCACGCTATCAGCATTATTTTAATTGGTGTGTGTGTGTGTGTGTGTGTGTGTGTGTGTGTGTGTGTGTGTGTGTGTGTGTGTGTGTTTTCCACTTCAAACACTGGTCTAACCAACCAGACCAGCGTGTCCAGTAACACATTAATGTTACAATTAAACAGTTTCACTTCATGTAGGCTAGGAACGTTTCACCTGCCGTGGCCCGACCGCTTCTGCTCCACATAAACTTTGTGCGTGATCAAATGTCTCTACAGGTGCTTTCTGAGCTGAAGAGGCTGTTCTGCCTCAGACTGGATGCGTCATGCGTCTCCATATTAGAGACGGGATCAAGCGCTATTCAGTCAAAGTTTCATAATCCGAGAACATTTTTCCAAGTGACACATCCCTCAGAGAGACCGGGTTTCCAGACCGTTTCAGTGGGAGGAAATCTTACCGCATGCACCGTGGTTCTGCGCTGTGAACCCCTCTGCAGATCTTCAGCTCACTGTCCACCGTGTGCGCTGCAAGCCGCGCTGAGCACAGTGTCCAGTATAAAGCTCTGATGTTCTGATGGGAATCATTTCTTGATTTATTTAGTTACCTCCGCGATGTGCGTAACGATTAAAATGTCAGCTCATCTGTGTGCGCATCAGTGTGCGTCGGGGTAATTCTTTCAAAACAACAACATCCTTCAGTTTATTCATCAAAATAAACAGTCAAATGTAAATATCTGTAACCTGCCATTTAACTGTTTTACCTTCTTGTGAAGATTGTTGCAAAGAGAAACAATTAAACGTGATTAACCCCAGAGCCACGCGCAATGCGCTGTACCGACTGTAAATGAGGGGGAAACGATTTAATCGGATCCTTTTCTTTTCAACATGGTTTCATGTAAAGTTTCATTCAGTACAAACTTTAGTTACACCAATCTAACGAGACAGAGCCTGGATTTGTATTCTGAACAGTTTAAACATGTTTAAAACGGAGACATGCGTGACGCGTCAAAAATTCGCACCTGCTCCGCTATTATGGAAATTAAACTAACAAGATGAATAACATGAACTTATTTTAGGCACAGACAACATCCCCCACACTTTTGAAAAGTTTGCAACGCGCAAACAAGGTCTATTGTGTAAACTATCCAAAAAGAGGTTAGAGATTAGTATTTATAATGAAATCATAAAGCTTTATGGCATTGGGGGTGGACATTTTACCTAAGGATCTCAACAGCACTTTCATTTCATTTTTGAGATTATTCCAGGTAGGTGGATTTTTGAGATATCGGCATTTGCGTATGAAAAATTTTGTCAAGATTATGAGATTATTCATTAAAAATTCTGTATTTTTATCTTTTAGTATAATGCCAAATAAGATATCTTCAACTCTGAATTTGTTTATATAAATTTAATTGGAGTTCAGCCATTCCTGGAGTGAATTCCACATCATTAAAATTCTATCACATTCGTAGAAAAGATGTTTGGTCGATTCATCGTTTTGTTTACATAAGTAACATTTTTCCACATTGAACTTAAATCTAGTTAGTATAAAATGGTTAGATGGGTAAATATCGTTCAAGGTTTTAAAATGGACTTCTTTATACTTTAGGGGTGTCACGTTGAGAGTATGGTGAGGACCCAAAATGCAGATACCCAGACGGCACGAGGCAGGAGTTGATGTAAAGTAAAATCCTTCATTTGTAGGATGAACAAAAATAAATCCAAAGGCAGGAAGCCAAAAATCCAAAAATACTGAAACAAGAGAACAAAAGCTCACTCAGAGCACTAACTGGGAACGAGACAGGAAGCTCACACAAAGCACTAAAAAGAACACTGACAAACAACAATGGACCAACAAGACACTGAGACAAGACAGGGCTATTATAGACTGGGAGGAGCAATTAGGGAAACAAGCAGCGGGTGTGTGGAGTGAGGGCTGGAGGGAAAGCAGGTGAATATAATTTTCTAAAAGGGGAACAGAACCAGAGGAGGGCAGAAAAACCCAAAACTATAAAACACAAAACTAAACCTAAAGACTGAGGGAAGGACTCACACACACACTCACACGCACTACACCGAGCTGAGGAAGGACACACACACACACACACACACACACACACACACACACACGCACTAGGGCTGGGACGACGCGTCGACGTAATCGATTACGTCGACACGTAAAATACGTCGACGCATATAATTTGCGTCGATGCGTCATCACGTTCAAAAACAAACATGGCAGTAGCGAGTAGTGGCAGCGTGAGCGGGGTCGACTTAAATCACTCAACCCGAACTCGCAGTTCAAAAGTATGGGACTATTTTAACAAAAAAGGAAGCGATTCAGTCGTTTGCCGGCTTTGTAAAATGGAAATGGCCTATCATAAAAGCACGACGGCTATGCACCAGCACCTCAAACGAAGGCATCCAGGAGCAGCTTCTGCAAACGAAAAAACACCGTAAGTTTTCAACTTTTTTTTTTTTTTTACTAACGCTGTTTTATAACATCCAAACACCCCATGTAGCCATGCACTAACTCACACACACAAGCAGACCCACTGCTGCCACGCTGCTTAGCAGTAACATATAGCAGCAGCTGTTATCTGTTTGTTGGTTTTTATTTGTGGCTCATGATGGCCAAATGAGTCGGAATGCACACGTGCTGATTATGAGAATCAGCGAGAGCTGAAAATGTGGGAGAGCGCTAATTGTCCGCAGTAAAAATGTTAACAAAGACAACGTAGCACCTGCTAAATGTAGCCGTCGTGGACATTATTACAATATTGTTGAAGTGCTTGCAAAAGCAAAATGACAACGGACTCTTGATTGTCAAGTTTAATGCCTCGTCCTGTTTGAACGTTATTTTTATACATCATGCTCCTCCAGCTTGTTGATCTTATAGATCTAAGTTGCACCATCTAATGACTACAAAAATGTGCAGCATTTTGTGTTAAAACCTCTTTTTTAACACATCTTGTAGATTAAATATTTTGAAAAAAACCTGAAATACAGATCTTCAAATTATTATTTTGATATTATGCTTTCTACATAAATATTTTTGTAATAATTTTAATTTATCTGTGTTGTATGTGTGATTTATGTTTTCAGGAACAAACAGAAAAGTCTGGAGGACTACTGTCAGAGAAGAACACCCTGCACCCCCCAGGAGGTGGCTGTACTTACTGAGAGCGTCCTATCTATGATTCTGAAAGACATGAGGCCACTTGCTGTGGTTGAGGGTGAAGGATTCAAAGAAATGCTGACCACTTTTCAACCAGGTTACACTCTGCCTTCTAGGCGCCATTTTACAAGCATGATGGAGAGAAAATATCAAACTTCAGTTGAGAAACTAAGGAGCGAACTAAAAAAGGCCTCATCCAAAATTTCTTTTACCACTGATGCTTGGACAAGTCTAGTCACAGAGTCCTACTTAGGAGTAACTTGTCATTTCATCAATGACAATTGGGATCTTCACTCCTTCAATTTAACAACACTCCCAGTTGAAGAGCGCCACACTGCAGAAAACCTTGCCTCCTGGGTGGAGAAGGTGGCAGAAAAATTCCACATTTCCTTGCATAATGTCCTTGCCATTGTGCATGATACTGCAAGTAACATGGTTGCAGCTCTCCACATCCTGCAAGAGAAGTTTGGAGTGGTATCCTATCGGTGTGCTGGGCATACACTGCAACTGGTTGTAAACCATGCACTGACAGACCCCAAGATTGATAAGGCACTATCAGCTGCACGGGGCCTTGTAAAGCACATCAAGAAAAGTGAGCCAGCTAGCATCAAGCTTAAGGAGAAGCAAAAACAGATGGGTACAGCTGAGCATAAACTAATCCAGGATGTAGCTGTCAGGTGGAACAGCTCATACTACATGATTGAACGTTTGTTGGAACAGAGATGGCCAGTAGTTGCGACGCTTTCAGATCCAGAAGTCACACAGCGTGGGAAACAGTACCTGGATCTGAAAAATGATCAGTGGATTCTTCTGGGTGAGTTGAAGGAGGTACTCAAGCCTTATGAGCAAGCCACTAATGTTCTTAGTGGACAATCTTATGTCACAGCCTCTGTTCTCCCCCCACTGCTGAAGGGTCTTCTGAAATCCACTCAAAACAAATCCTTCGATTCTGCTGCAGTGAACATTTTCCAGAACAGTGCAGAAGAGGAAATCATGTCAAGGTGGCAGCCAGAGATATCTGCATTTCAAGAAGATGGGAAAAATGTGTCACTCATTGCTGCTGCCCTCGATCCACGTTTTCGTAAACTGAAATTTCTTTCTCCAGAGGATGCTCTGAAACTGCAAGTAAGAGTACAGAAGGATGCACTTGACCTCAAAAGGGAGCAGAGATCACAGCTTCAGCAGGCAACTGTGGGGCAGGAAGCCTCAGCAAGTCCCCCAACAAAGAAGAGGTCTGTGTTGGACACTTTGTTGGGTACAGATTCTGAGGAGGAAGATTGTAATGAAAACATTGACCAGGGTGGGGACGGAGAAAATGAGACAGTGAGGAAAGAAGTACTGTTGTACTTTGGGGAAGCACCTATTCCAAGGGATAATGACCCCCTTACATGGTGGAAGAATAATGCTACAAGATTCCCCACACTGGCTACTTTAGCCAAATCATATCTGGCTGTACCTGCCACATCAACACCCTCTGAAAGGCTTTTTTCTGTTGCTGGAAACATTGTCACCAAAAAAAGGGCAAGCCTGACTGCTGAGCATGTAGAAATGCTAACATTCCTTCACACCAATGCATAACTGCTTCATGTGATGAATATGATTGGACACACACACACACAGAGAGAGAGAGAGAGAGAGAGAGAGAGAGAGAAACGAGAGAAGGCAGCAAAATGGATGTTATTTTTTTAAAGAGCACTTTTTTGCAGAGAGCAAAGTGAATGTTATATTTTTTTTGTTCAAAGACACCATTGCTGCTGTTTATTTTATTTATTTTTTGTTGTTTTGCACAACATTTAATTTCTTGTTAAATGCTACCTCTAAAATAAGATTGTACTAATATTTTGGATTTTTTTTAAATTAAAACAATGCATAACTACTTCATGTGATGAACAAAAGAAAAGGCAAAATTGATTTTATTTTGAAAATGAACAACACTTTTTTGCAGAAAGCGAAGTGAATGTTAGATTTTGTTTGTTAAAAGACGCCATTGCTGCTATTTATATATTTTTTGTTATAAAATTTCCTTGATTTCTATGAATATTTTGCACAACATTTAAGTTTTTGTTAAATGTTATCTCTAACATAAGATTGTACTACTATTGCAACAACTTTATTTTAGAATTTATTTTATGAAAATGTGTTCAAATGAAGAAATTTGCATTTATTTCATTGAGATACATAAATTAGTAATAATCAAACTTTTATACAAGTAAAAAATAATTGGAAATAATCAATAATTTAATCTAATCAAATTAACAAATTAATCGTTAGATTAATCGATGCATCGAAAAAATAATCGCTAGATTAATCGATTACAAAAATAATCGTTTTGCCCAGCCCTAACACGCACACACACACACTGAAATAAAAGACCTATATAAACTGAGATGGGGAGACTAAGAGACGTGAAGAGAACCAGGAGGGAGCTGAGGACAAAAAGGCTGGGGCTACAACAGAAGACACGGACAAAAGACACATGAGGGTGCTTATGAGACACAAAATGGGAAACTAGAGAGGGATGGAGAACATGAGGAGACACATGAGGGAAGACGCAGACCATGACAGTACCCCCCCTCTAAGGGCGGATACCAGACGCCCACAAGACAGACAAACCACACCACAAGCAAAAGACAAGACAAAAACGGGACACGAGAAACCACAGGGTGGGAGAGGAGGGACCAAAACAAAAAACAACCCACAAGGGTGGGTGAGGAGGGAACAGAAGACCAGGGAGGCCGGCGACAGGGAACCAGGGAAACAAGAGACTTTGAGGGGCCGGCGACGGAGAACCAGGAGGCGGGACCAGGGAAGTCTTGGGGACCGGCGACAAGGAACTAGGAGGCGAGACCAGGGAAGGCTTGGGGGCCGGCGACGGGGAACCAGGAGGCGGGACCAGGTAAGTCTTGGGGGCCGGCGACGGGGAACCAGGAGTCGGGAACATGCAAGTCTTGGGGGTCGGCGACGAAGAACCAGGAGGTGGGAACATGCAAGTCTTGTGGGCCGGCGACGGGGAACCAGGAGCCGGGAACAGGAAACTCTGGGGATCGGGGGCTTTGGAGGAGGAGGACGATGAAGGATCTCTGGAGACAGGGACTGAGACTGGGACACTTGTGGAGACTGGGACACTTGTGGGGACATTGAGACTTGAGACCGGGAGACGTCTACTTCAGAGCTGGAGACGTCTACTTCAGAGCTGGAGACGTCTACTTCAGAGCTGGAGACGTCTACCTCAGAGCTGGAGACGCCTACTTCAGAGCTGGAGACGCCTACTTCAGAGCTGGAGACGCCTACTTCAGAGCTGGAGACTCCTACTTCTGTCGACTTTGAGACAGGAGGCGTCGACTTCGAGACAGGAGGCGTCGACTTCTGGCCTGGGGGCGTCAACTTCTGGCCTGGGGGCGTCAACTTCGAGACAGGAGGAGTCGACTTCGAGACAGGAGGCGTCGACTTCTGGCCTGGAGGCGTCGACCCTTGGCCTGGAGGCATCGACCCTTGGACTGGAGGCGTCAATCCTTGGCTTGGAGGCGTCGACCCTTGGACTGGAGGCGTCGACCCTTGGACGGTCGACTGGAGGTGTTGACCCTTGGACTGGAGGCGTCGACTTCTAGCCTGGAGGCGCCGGACTGGGCGGAGCCTCTTGGACAGGCTGGGCTGGGAGCGGAGCCTCTTGGACAGGCTGGGCTGGGAGCGGAGCCTCTTGGATGGGCTGGACCGGAGCCTCTTGGACGGGCTGGACCGGAGCCTCTTGGACGGGCTGGACCGGAGCCTCTTGGAAGGGCTGAACCGGAGCCTCTTAGAAGGGCTGTAACGCAGCCTCTTGGAAGGGCTGTACCGGAGCCTCTTGGAAGGGCTGGACCAGAGCCTCTTGGAAGAGCTGGACCGGAGCCTCTTGGAAGAGCTGGACCGGAGCCTCTTGGAAGAGCTGGACCGGAGCCTCTTGGAAGAGCTGGACCAGAGCCTCTTGTAAGGGCTGGACCGGATGCGGTATGTCCTCCAGGACCACCGCCGAGACAGGATGCCATGCGTCCTCCGGGACCACCACCGAGACAGGATGCCATGCGTCCTCCGGGACCACCGCCGAGACAGGAAGCCATGCGTCCTCCAGGACCACCACCGAGACAGGAAGCGACGCGTCTTCCGGGACCACCGCTGAGACAGGAAGTGACGCGTCCTTCGGGATCACCGCCGAGACAGGAAGCAATGCGTCCTCCGGGACCACCGCCGAGACAGGATGCGGTGAAGGCAGGTGGAGCTCAGACTTGGACTGCAGAACAGGAGCCTCTTAGAACGGCTGAACAGCTCGGGTCTCCGGGATGAGGAGGAGATTGGGCTGAACTGGTGATGGTGGCGGGTGGAGCTTGGGCTGAGGTGCAAGTGCAGGAGACACCTGAACTGTTGGTGATGCTCTGACCCCAGATGACCTCTGACGGCGGCGGCGGCATCGTCGACGTGGGGGTTTTTGGGTCAACGGAGGTGTGGAGATGGCAGAAACCGAAGATGAGGAGGAAGAACGACCCACCAGGGATGAAGAGACAGAGTTGTCGGGACTAAGTGAAGGTGTGGAGGTTAGGACCCTCAGAGACGCTGAGAGGGCGCTTAATACAACTTTGGTAGGTGTCAGATGGTGATCCACCGGAAAAAAGCCGGTAGTGCTGTCTGAGCCAGATGGAGGTTGAGAGGTGAGTGTGTGTGGGTGGCAGAAGGCGTCTTGCAAATCCTTAACGAAAACCTTAAAGTGCAACTCTTTTAAAAGATATTGCTTGAAGTAGCGGTTGGCCCATTAAAGGGCTCTCCCCTCTAGGCGGTACACCAGAGAATTAACCAAATCAATGTCCAAAAGGTCCCAGTCCACAGAGCGCACAACGTTCCAAACAAAAGCCCTACAGACAGCCGGGTCACCATTGAAGTTATTCCTCCCATGGCTAGGATCCCGTTTACCTGGGGTTGCTGCTGGGTCCTGGGTTGGTCGGTCCATTCTGTCACGTTATGGAGGATGGTTCGGACCCAAAATGCAGATACCCAGGATGACACGAGGCAGGAGTAGATAAAGAAAAATCCTTTTATTTTAGGATGAACCCAAAACGAACATAAAAACCAAAAGGGGCAGGAAGCCAAAGTCCCAAAATGCAGAGGATGATCAGGAGATCCAAAAACACTAAAGGAACGAGCAGGACTGACAGAATAAGTCACACTGATAGCAACAATGGACCGACAAGAACAATGAGACAAGGACAGGCTTTATACACTGGGGCTGGAGTGATAGGAGACGAGGAGCAGGTGTGTGGGGAACTGGCACAGGTGAAAGCACTAATGAGGAGAGGAGCAGAGCAGGACACCAGACCTGACTGGGAAGGACACACACACACACACACACACACACACACACACACACACACACACACACACACACACACACACACACACACACACACACACACACACACACACACACACACTGAGCTGGGGACAAAAAGGCTGGAGCTACAAGAAAAGACACATACATGAGATGTAGACAAAGGACACATGAGGGCGCTATGAAACACAAAAGGAGAACCTGGAGTGGGAACTGGAGGGGCTGGGGAACAAAGGGACACAGAACATGACACCCCCAACACAGCAGAATAGGGTTTGGGATTGTGTCGACACTGGCGCGGCCGCCATGTTAGAAACCTGAGTTCTTACTTGTTGCTTGTTACTTCAGACAACAGCACATTCAGTCTCACGGCTTCATTTTTTTCTATTATTTTTTTGATCGGTTATTACTCAACCATGGTAAATTGTTGCTGTGTTGTGGGGTGCAACACATGATCACCAGGCAAATAAAACGCAGAAAACGGATGAACTTTTCTCTGTTTTCCTGCTAACCACAGAGACCAAGAGACATAATAAAGTCTGGTTGGCTCACTTGGATCACAGCAGCCTTAAGGCGACTTAATGTCACCTTCCAGGGTATCCCGGTCTTTATTGACAGTGTATTCTATGCATTTCCATTCTGTTACAGTTAAGTTACAGATGGTATACATTTTTTATACATCGTTTCTTTCCTTCAACGCAACAAGCATACAAACAGTGGACACACACATGTAGCGGTAGGCTAATGCAGGCGCACTGAAGCACAACACAACTTCTTTTGCTGCACTTCTTCTGTGGGATGACAATTTTCATTGTTTTACTAGAAAAACCAGCAGATTAAATATATACCTCTCATCCAGACGTTTACATCCACTCACACCACAAACAAAATAGCCGAAAATGTTCACGATGCAGAACTGTCGCATCAACATGTTGTCATTGGTGCTCCAGTCTTGGGTCTTTCATATGGATCTAAGTTGTGTATGATGTTGATTTTGTTTACATACCGGTCCCTGAATTCCCTTTACGTATCCCTGTATATTCTGCATTCTTTTCGATATGCGAGAAAGATGGAGCATAAGCTCGAAAGAGGGATTGGTGCTGCATCTAAAGTGATGCGGGGGTCATACCGGTCTGTCGTGGTGAAGAGAATGCCGAGCCAGCGCTTTGGGCTTCCTGACAGGGTTGCGGAAGGCGCTTTATAAATAAAGCTTTGATTGATTGATTTGATTTGAGCCAGAAGGCGGGTCGATCTACATTGCTACCCTCACCTATGGTCACAAACTTCTGGTAGTGACTGAAAGAATGAGATCACGGATACAAGTGTCCGAAATGAGTTTTCTCTGCAGAGTGGCTGGGCTCTCCCTTAGAGACAGGGTGAAAAGTTGTGTCATCCTGGAGGGGCTTGGAGTAGACCCGCTACTCCTTCACATCGAAAGGAGCCAGGTGAGGTGGTTCGGGCATCTGGTTAGGATTCCTCCTGGACGCCTCCCTGGTGAGGTTTTCCAGGCACTATTACTGAAATATTTGAGTTTCACCAGTAGTAAACAGGTGGTAAACGTTTTATTTCAAGTTTCATGACATGCTTCTTCCCTACACACACACACACACACACACACACACACACACACACACACACACACACACACACACACACACACACACACATACAAACACACACACACACACACACACACACACACACACACACACACACACACACACACACACAGGTCTTGTAACAATGTTCTGTATTACTGGTTTTCAATTAGCTTGTAGCAAAAGCTGATAGCTGGAGAAGTTAAAATGTCTTCTTCACTTGATGAGTGCTTATCGATGCCAACATGCGAGTGATTTAGATCACATGATCCAAGGTGATTCTGGTTGTGGAACCACCTAGAAAGAAGACACTGTAGGTTATGTTGGTTTCAGTTTTTTTCCCTTAATAGGGTTAGGGTTAGGGTGCATGGTGGTGCAGTGGTTAGCACTGTTGCCTCGCAACACGAAGGTCGCAGGTTCGAAACTCGGCTGCGGCCTTTCTGCGTGGAGTTGCGTGTTCTCCCCATGCATGCGTGGGTTTCCTCCGGGTACTCCGGTTTCCCCCACAGATCACAACATGCCCTATAGGTAAAAAAAACAACTGTAAGTCGCTTTGGGTAAAAGAGTCTGCTAAGCACATAAACATAAACATAACCTCTAATCAATGTAAAATGACACAAAAAATAAGTTGTTGTTTGTTTTCCTTCTTTGATGTGGGCCGTAAAATGTTAATAACAGGTCTCTGAACATTTCTCAGGGCTTCTTAGTGGTTTGGAAGGAGAGACATCTGGTGATGAATATCCTGTATCACCCACCAGTGCTGTCTTGGCAGAATCTGCACTGATGTCTGTCTTTGTGCTTTGGGACAACATTGGATGATTTTTTCCCCTGACTGATTAAAGAGTAAAAGCAAAAACAAAACACAAAGTGGATGATGGGGCCACCAGGTCAACTTTCAGCTCAATGTTTTAAAAACTGACTGAGTCAGTTTTCTGTTATCTGTGATCAATTTGCTGTGGCCATAATTTCAATTTGGATTCACAGTTTTGCTAACAGACAAACATCTACAGGTTATAGGGCCTGTAGCTGGTGGTGCTCCTCTGTTTTCACCTGGGCAGATGACTGGATGGTGAAGCTGGACAGAGCAGACTTCAGGAGGAAGCTGAGATGTCCCAGAGCTTCTGTCAGCCTGTTGCGGAGACAATCTGATCTGCTGGGACAGCACCATCAGAGCCAAGGGTGTTAAAAAATGAATAAAGGAGTCTGGCTCTGTTCTAGACATGGCTCTGAAGCTTCAGAACACGATGGACAACCCTGATCATTCTTTTCACAAACAGTAACTCAACAATAGTGTCTTCTGTCAGAGACGTCTTCACGTCTGCTCAATCATGGAGGATTCTTCCTGTCCACAGCTAGAACCAGCTAGAACCAAACACAGTGACACTTTGAAGGAATTTAAATTATGAGTCACTGCAAGTATTTCCCTTTGAGTTTAATAAAGTGTTTTTGGCTTGAACTGAAAATGATAATTACCATTGAAAGCAAACAACTGAAGCAGGTAGAACAGTTGTAACGACGTCGTAGAAATCATGATAAACATACAAAAACTTGATATAATGTCAGAGGTCACGGGGTCACCCGCTCTGACTGAAGTCTGATTCAGCCTCTTAATCCCAAATATTTATTTGAATGATAAAATAAGGATCAGCACCTCCAAATCTGAGACCATGGTTCTCAACCGGAAAAGGGTGGCTTGCCAACTCCGGGTCGGGAGAGAGGTCCTACCTCAAGTGGAGGAGTTTAAGTATCTCGGGGTCTTGTTCACGAGTGGGGGTAGGAGGGATCGGGAGATCGACAGGTGGATCGGTTCAGTGTCTGCAGTGATGCGGACGCTGAGCCGATCTGTCGTGGTGAAGAGGGAGTTAAGCCAGAAAGCCAGACTCTCGATTTACCGGTCGATCTACGTCCCAATCCTCACCTATGGTCATGAGCTTTGGGTAATGACCGAAAGAACGAGATCACGGACACAAGCGGCCGAAATGAGTTTCCTCCGTAGGGTGTCCGGGCTCAGCCTTAGAGATAGGGTGAGGAGCTCGGACATTCGGGAGGGACTCGGAGTAGAACCGCTGCTCCTCCGGATCGAAAGGAGCCACTTGAGGTGGTTTGGGCATCTGGTCAGGATGCCTCCTGGACACCTCCCTGGGGAGGTGTTTCGGGCATGTCCCGCCAGCAGGAGGCCCCCGGGTCGACCCAGGACACGTCGGAGAGGTTACATCTCCAATCTGGTCCGGGAACGCCTTGGGGTCCTGCCGGAAGAGCTGGTGGAGGTGGCCGGGGAGAGGACGGTCTAGAGCTCCCTAGATGGGATGCTGCCCCCGCGACCCGGACCCAAATAAGCGGAGGAAGATGACGACATAAAATAAGGAACTTGAACACAAGTTCAAGAAGTCAGACTTTATTTATAGAGTTATGGTTATATTCCTGTACATCCTGGCACATCAGGGGTGCTCCAACACTCTTCTTTATTGTTCTCCTCTCATCCAACAAGGACGCTAGCTGCTCAGGCAGTTGACTGGACAAAAATTAGCGTTAGCTTGAACTAGCATAGTTCTGTGGTTAGCTTTACTGCGACCAGTGCATCATTACTGCTGATGTTGAAGTGAGTTGGGTCATAAACTAATCTGAAGAGGTAGTTTATGAAGTGTTCAATCAGCTTTTCTCAGAACGAACCGTGTGTCTGCAGCCATTACAACATTAGTCATTTACAAATGAGAGCAGATCGGGGTGTTACATTACACACCCTGCCTTTATTCAACCACAACAAGGTAAAAACGGTTTTGAACCTTTAAACCTGGCATGAAGAAGGTGTCAATTTCTTTGAGGAAAGCGGGGTCTTTAAGTTCACATCATAATTTCTGACTTAAGCCTCTTGTCTTGCTTCTTATCAAGCATTCAGCGTTAGTTTTTTTTTATTGCTAAACCGCGTTTTTCAAAGCTGCACACACAAAACCCCAAACATAACACACAAATTGCTAAACCGTGGCTTCCCTTTGCAACAAAACCCTGCCACCACATATCGTAACATGTTCCCAAAATGGAACACTTGTTTTCATTTGGTAAACACACATTTTCACATGACACACACATACCATTCGTTGCTTAAACACAAGTAGCCTTTGGTTGAACACTACCAAGCATGGAAAGAACACTGAAGAGCAAAACTGAAAACGTTGGTTACATATTGTAACCCCAGATTCTATGAGTCTAGTCACAGCCCTTAAGCGAGCTGCTATTGGAAGGATGATCTCCGCATCAGCCAATCATGAAGAGCTTCAATGTACGCCCACTAATAGTGGGCCCCCTTGTGGGTATATCAGAATCAGAAAAGGTTTATTGCCATTGTCAGTGAACAAGCAGTTCACAAACTAGGAACTTGTTTCGGTACTAATGTGCTACATATAACATGAACAATAAATTTCAAAAATAGAATAAGTAGAATTAAATATAATAAAACTAGCATAAAACATTCAGCTATAAAATACATAAGTGGAGCGACTCCACTGTTTGCCTCCGATGGCTCTTGGTCCTAACAGAACCAGTGGGGCCAGTGGCTTAAGGGCTGCGACTAGACTCATAGAATCTGGGGTTACAATACGTAACCAACGTTCTATTTCGTCTAGTCTTAGCCCTTAAGCAAGCTGCTATTGGAATAATGCGCAGCTGGATGGGTTTACGCCACACTGGCTAGCTCAACCAATGAACACACCTAACACGCCTTTTTAAGGAGGGGCGCTCAGCCTCAGCCCAGGCTCGAAGGCTGAGGCAGCCAAAAATAAGAGTGGAGCCCCCACTAAAAAATAACATCCATAAAAGGATGAAAATCATTCAAGCAGGGCTGATAGGATGCCATAAAGCGTTCATTCAGCCTGCTGAAGTCCAAGCACCGAACGAGTGACGGAACCTGAAGACACATCTCGTAAATAATGAGTAAAGGAACAGGGGGATGCCCATGAAGCAGCCTGACAAATGTCTTCCATTGACACACCACTGAGGAGCGCCATAGAAGAGGAAATCCCTCTGGCTGAATGAGCCCTGAGTGTCTCAGGAGGATCCCGCCCTGATGATGTGTAAGCGAGTGAAATGGCGTCACATAGCCAGTGTGAAAGACACAGGGTCGACAGCGCCTGCCCAAGGGAAGACTCCCTGTAGTGCACAAACAGGCTTTGTGAGCGGTGAATCCCCGAAGTGCGTGACACATATCGTGCGAGCGCGCGCACCGGGCAGAGAAGGTGGGAAGCCGCCTCCTCCTCAGAACTATGGGGAGGAGGAAAAAGTCCAGCCAATGAAATTGACCTGGATTTGAAGGAAGACGTAATGTTTTGGGGCACAAAGGCTGGGTTGGGGCATAAAACAGCAGACCCGCTATCCTCCCGGATCCTGAGGCATGCGGGAGCCACTGAGAGGGCGGTTAGGTCGCTCACTCTCTTGACTGATGCCAGCGCCAGCAGCAAGGCCGTTTTGAGTGACAGGAACTTGAGTGAGACCTGGTCCAAGGGCTCAAATGGGGCTTTAGATAAGCCGTGTAGAACCACCGTGAGGTCCCACTGGGGAAATAGCGGCTGGGACACAGGTCTGTTCCTTCTGACGCCTTTTAGAAAACGTTTCGTGAGGGGATGACTGAAAACAGATCTATCTCCAAAGCCCTGATGACAGGATGAGATAGCTGCAGCATATGTCTTAATAGTGCTGAATGCGAGGCCTCTGTCCATCAGTATCTGCAGAAACGATAGGACATCCGCCAGCTGGCAGGAGAGCGCTTGAACATTCAGCTCTGCACACCAGTTCTGGAAAGCTGCCCATTTAGCAGCGTAAGATGCCACGGTAGAGGGCGCTCGTGCACTCTGAATCGTGGCCACCACATCATGCGGCAGCCCAGAAGCCTCTAAGCGTGACCGCTCAGCGGCCAGACACAAAGCCTCTGGCCTATTTCGGGAGGATGCCTGATTATTCCATCCGCCTGGAGAAGGGCATCCTCCCTCCATGGCAGCCTCCACGGGGAGCTGGACACACTAACGCTTGCAGGTCCGGAAACCATGACGCGGACAGGCATCTGGGAGCCACCAGAATCACCGAAAGCTGCTCTGACCGAACTCGGTCCAGGAGCCGGGGAATCAGAGGGACTGGTGGAAACGCATAGAGGAGCATTCGGGGCCAGGGCTGGTGTGAGAAGGCGTCCGCCCCGAGTGGCGGACGGTCCCGGGGGCTCAGGGAAAACCACAGGCGACACTGAGCGTTTTCTTGAGCCGCGAACAGATCCACAGAAGGTACCCCGAACCTCATCCAGATCAGCGATACCAGCGCAGGATGCAGACGCCAGTCGGAGTCGCGGGGTCCCCCTCTCGACAGGATGTCTGCTGCTACATTCAGGACTACCGGGATGTAGGTGGCCTTGATGGGCAGCAGGTGGACATGCGCCCAACACAGTAAATCTGTGGCTACACGCAACAGAGGGAGAGACCGAACTCCCCCTTGGCGATTTATGTAGGCTGCCGCCACCCGGTTGTTCGTGTGAATTTCGACATGTCGGCCCTCGAGAAGGGCAGCGAAGTGTCTGACCACATTCCTCACTGTCATCAGCTCCAACACATTTATGTGCTCGTGCGTGTGGGAGGGCCAGTGATCAACCACCGTATGGGACAAGCACGTACCCCCCCACCCCAACAGCGACGCATCCGTAACCACAGACACGTGTGACGCAGGGCGTCCGATGGGGATTCCGTGTGAAAGGGTGCAGGGGTTCCCCCAGTGAGCGAGGTCCCCGCCCACTGAGGGGGGAACCCTCAACATACGTGCCTTCTGACGTATTGGGTGCACCCGGAGACGAATAAACCAACGTTGCAGGCGCCTCGTGTGCAGCAACCCTAGCGGCACCACAGCGTGGGCTGCAGCCATCATGCCCAGAAGTTTCATGATTAACAGGGCTCTCACTATTCTGCGGGGTTGCACGCGGGAGATCACCGCGATGAGATCTGCCCCTCTCACCGGCGACAAACGTGCTCTCATCAGGGAGGCGTTCAGCTCCACCCCGAGAAACACAATCGACTGGGACGGAAGGATGGAGCTCTTCTCCCAGTTTATAGAAAACCCCAGGGTTGACAGATGCTCTGTTAACTTCCTGGTCCGTTCCGACGCCTCATCCTCGGACCGAGCGCACAGGAGCAGTTCGTCCAGGTAGAATAAAACTCTCATTCCCGCCGCGCGCAGCGGCTGCAGCGCGGTCTCCAGACATTTGGAGAAAGTGCGCGGGGCTAGCGAGTAGCCGAAAGGGAGGCGATTGAATTGGTATTGAACTCCCCTGAATGAGAAGTGCAGGAACTTCCGGTGCCTGGGAATTACCGGGATGTGGAAGTATGCGTCTTTCAGGTCTGTTGACGTGAACCAGTCTCCGGAACGCACGTATTCCAGGACTTGCCTCATTGTCAACATGCGGAAATGCATCACTGCTATGGAGCAGTTGAACAGGGAAAGATTGAGAATCGGTCTCATTCCTCCCGACTTCTTCGGTACTACGAAGTAGGGGGAGTAGAAACCCGAGAGCTCTTGTCTGCGAGGGACTCGGGAAATAGCGTCCTTGGACAGAAGGTCCCGCAGCTCCAGCTCTAGGGTCTGAGACTGAACTTGAGATGTGAACGTCGTCTCCACGATCCCGTTGAAGGGAGGAGGAGCGGCCTGAAAATGGAGTGCGTGACCGTAATGAATGGTCTCCGATATCCATTTGCTCATGGCACAAAGGCGGCCCCATTCGCGCGCGCGTTCCGACAGCGGACGCGTGTTCGCGGTCATGTGAGTAGTGTCTGAAGACTGAGGATGCGCCCTTACCACCGTCGCTCGCCCCAGAAGACTGGGGGCGACCCATGGAGGGCTGTGCTCGAAAGGGCGAGTGTGAACCAGCTGGAAGAGGCTGATCCGCACCGCGGGGTGTGGAGACCAAAGGAGCAGGGCGAGTGGGAGCCGGGTCCATACACGGGGACGGCAAAGAGCCCGCGGACGGAGCCGCGTACTGTGCCGCCACGCGTGACCGCGGCCGCGTCATGACGTCCCGTCCCACCCAGCGTTGTGGGGAAAACGGGACGGGCTGGGCCTGGCCGGAGCGCGAATGGAGCGCACCTTTACAGCTGGCCGTGAGACATGACTGACTGCGGGAATACGTATATGTGCCGCAGTGCTTGATGTGGGGAACGTGTGTGAAGAGCCGGCAGAGGACTCTGCAGAGGACTGTAGGATTGAGCTCTTTAAGTGACGTTTTTTGGGCTTTATTTCAAAACCAACATCAACAGCATTACACTCATGAACACACACATTCCCCCCAAGGAGTCATTTCCGTGGCTTCTTCCGGCGAGGCTCCTGCGCCTGTCACAACGGCGTCTGCTGGCTCCGTCGAACCCGTTGGCCGCCAACTCGCTGGTCTCGCTGAGGTGGAGCCGAAGCGGGGGGCCGGCTCCGTGGAGCGGGCGGCGCAGCCGGGCACCTGAAGTTCCCACGCCGTTTGTCCCATCCTCTGGTGGAACGGCCGGAGTGCGAGGCTGACTGAGGGTGGACCAGGTCTCGCACCGTAGCTGATAGTTCAGCTGTCTTCTGAGCCCTCTCGATGACGCCCCTAAGATGGGGACCGTCAGAGGTGATGGGGCCTTCCAGCATCTCTCTGTGCAGGTGATCAGGAATGGAGGGCAGGGCCTTGAGCCACAGGGCCCGCTTGATGAGGGTCTGCCAGGCAGCAATGCAAGCAGAACCGGTGAGCACAGCAGCACATAGATTGAGGATAGCATCAGTAGTTTTAATGATGACGGTCTTCGACTCGTCGGGAGCATCCAGCTCCTCCATCATCTTCGAAACGCCGAAGGCGAGAAGGGCGATGTTATTCCCTGCAGCTCCGGTCTGAAAGGCACACTGGTGTGCGCGGTCGGTGAGCCGTGTCAGCAGCTGGTCATGTTTCGAAGCGGGAACTGCTCACGGACCAGTGAGGTGGTTCTTGGCGCCAAACAGCAAGGCCAAGTCCGGCTCGAGTGGAGGAACGGACGGCCAGCCCTGGTCAGAGAAGCCCTCGACCTTGGTGATGGGCGCGTAGGTGGAAACTGGCGCCTTGAGCTTTGCAGGCTCGGTGAAGGCGGCGGACCAGCAGCCCATAGCAGCAGGGAAGCGCGGCCAGATAGGGTCTGGACAGGGCGTCTGAGTTGTCCCGAAAATTCCCGCTAAGTCATCCGCTTCTGGCAGGGGCGGTTCTGGAACGGCTAGCCCCTTGCGGACCGCAGCCACGGAGATGAAGGCGGGCAGCTCCTGGAGCAGTGCTCTTACTGCTGGTAGGGAGGAGCGAGAAGCCGCTGGGGCAGGAAGACCCGCTGAGCCAGGCTCGTCGACCTCTGTGTTGTCTAGGAGGGAGGAATGGCTAAGGCGGCTAGCCTCGTCGTAGTCCTCGCTGTCGGTGACGTCATCCAGCCGGTTGAAGCCAGCCGGCTCCTGACCGGCGTTGAAGAAGTCCAAAGCCTTGTCCAGCGAATACGTCTCAGCCACCGGGAATTCCTCGTCGGCGGCAGGAGTGAAGCACTCGACCCGGCGGATCTTCTCAGCCACGGGCAGAGCGGCACAAAACGGGCACGAGGCCTGGGGGGTCAAGGCCAGGCCAGCGTGATGAGCCCCGAGACAGACCTCACATTTGGCGTGCAGGTCGCCGCTGGAAATGGAGCCCGTCTGGCAGGCCGGGCAGGTTCTGGCGTCGCTGGACATGGCTGGTGAGTCGTAATCTTCTTTGATAATTGCTCTTTAAAGAAGCTCTCAGGCTTGGCATGAAGAGAAAAAGGAGGCGAACAGTGGAGTCGCTCCACTTATATACTCATAAGGGGGCCCACTATTAGTGGGTGTACATTGAAGCTCTTCATGATTGGCTGATGCGGAGATCATCCTTCCAATAGCAGCTCGCTTAAGGGCTAAGACTAGACGAAATAGAACACAAGTGTCTAAATGGAACACAATGAATTACACACTCAATGTATGACAGTGCCCACTTTTCTCTGAGACAAACATTAGACATCACACAAATTTTGAGACAAAACATTTTATTTTTACAGTAAAATCCCCCCCCCCCCCCCAAGCATAATCATGGGGCATCATGCCGCCGGTCTCTGTCTGGCCAGAGGGCCTCATCAACATCCTCCTGGTCCAAACAGCGCTGGAAGTACCGCCTCGAGTGCCTCATGAAGCCCTGACAGGCCTCAAAGGCCACATCTCTACAAGCCTCCTCCATGGCTTGAAGCAGTGGGACCTGGCTCTGTGGATTCCCTTCGTACACCTTCCACCTCCAGGCTGAGAAAAACTCCTCAGTGGGATTGAGGAAGGGGGAATAAGGTGGAAGGTATAAAATGGAAAACCGTGGGTGGTCCTGAAACCACTCATACACCTGGGTAGCCTTGTGGAAACTTACTCTTATGCTGCAGTCCCTGATTGCAAATTGCTCGCCAGACCCGAAAGTTTAGAGAGTTGAATATTTGTGTGTTGTTGATTGAAGCTTTGAGAATTGATGTGAGAAGTGTGAGTAAACCTGAAAATTGTGTGCTGTGTTTTGACAGCAAGGTAATGTAAAATTGACATCAGAGTGTACAGGAGGAAAATCAGAGTTCTAATATGATAAGGAAATCTTAAGTCGTGATAAATTGAGTGAAGCAATTGGAAACAGAAGTAGAGGTTGTGAAAATTGTCCCTCATTTTTGCTTTTTGAGGTTTAGCAATCGAAAAAAACTGTAACACGCTTCCACTGCTGGGACTTGGTGCTGTGTTTTGATAAAGCTGGGAGCTGAGAAATGGCCTTTGTGCGTGTGTGTTTGCATCTGGAATGTCTGACTGTTCTCCCATGTACTCCCACTCCCATCAAAGCCCTTCTGAACACCCCGGAGAGCATGTTACAGCCACAATTCACATACCGAGTTAAAGGCATAACACCCATTGTTTTTCTCTGGACTCTGCTGGTCAAGGAGCTAGCTACCTTTAAAGCATCTTGTGTCACTTCCCATGTGCGCACAGAGGAAGTGTGGCTGACCTAGCAGCAAACGCTTGGAGACTCGCTCTAAAGAAATATGGGAGTCAGCTGGCGGGACACCAGACAGGCCACATATACAAACACCGCCTCCTGCTTCTCTCACAAGGATCCCGTCTCCACGGTGACTGAAGACGAAAAGAAAAACATAACGGGGGCCCTTGCACAGCTGGTGTGTAGCAACATAGAGGGAGGAGGAACAAACTGTGAACATGTGTGTAGATGTGTAAGCAGGACAGAGGGTGAGGGGGAGTGAGAGACAACGTAAGCACCAGTGAATGGATCAACTTTGGACATGGTTGGAGGAGGAAGGGAGGGAGGGGTATGGTGAAAAATGAGGAGGAGGAGGAGGAGGTACACAAACCCCGTGAGAGCTGGAGGAGAAAGTGAACAAGCACTGCTGGAGGAACAGCAAGACCCAAATGAGCTCCGATCTCCTAAAAGAGTCAGAATACATCTGCTCTGGTTCTGAATGGGACCAGACTCCTAGGTGGGACAGAGGGTTCCAGAAGAACAGGACAGCTGACATTAGAGGACGTCAACAAGTGGAGACACTGATGCTCACACAGGTACAGGACATTCCCAGCAGAGGTAAGGAACTCTTCCTCAACTTTAGTTTGTGTCTTTTATTTGTGCATATCTCAGCAGAAGATGTGTTGGTGTGCCTTTTTCTGGTTAATCACACAGAAGTGTGTGTTTACTGAGTGCTCTGACACGTTTGGCCTAAAGGAGGTGCTGTTTCTGGTTTAAGAAGCAGCAGACAAGACTCCCACTCAACCTGACCGGTGGTGGAGGTTTATCTAGCAGCTGGAGGAGCTTCTGGACAGGAAACAAGAATATAAAATATGTCAACGCAGGCCTGGAGTACTAATTCACGTAGACATTGTTACAGGAACACAGCTGAGATCTGTTGTACTTCCTTTGTGAATAGATGCACTTCTGGGCTCTCAAGCTTCCAAATACCAGCAGTATGACGGAACCAAAGCCTAGCACTGAGCCCGACTGAAACAAGCAAACCAATCCAATCAGGGCGAGTCATGGTGGCTGCAAGCAGAGCCACGTGCATAGGCTCATCATCTGTCCCACAACAGAGAAAACACACTGGAAGTACATTCCCTCACAGGGTTCTGTCAGACGTTACGAGTACTGCTGAGGTAGTCCTCTATCATCTGGTTTCCACAGAGAATCATCAGATGTTCTTTATCACATTGTTGCTGCATTTTCCATCTACTGTCTCTCATTCGCATCAAACCTCGTCAGCATCCAGATGGAGGGTCAGGATTAGTACCGTCAACACAAACCGCCTGATTTGGTCCTACACGCCTGATGCCTCTAGTAGACAATCTAGGCAAGGGCCCATGTTTATCTTTATTACTGTTTAATTGTTAAATGTCTAGCACACTTCAATCTCTGATGTAGGAGTTTATTGGTCAAGCATTCGGTCAGAGACCTTCATCAGGAATTGTGGAGGTTCACACCAAACAGTACTGCTGTGGTAGTCCTCATTGTCAGATTGAAGTGTGCGGATTTTCATTCTTTTTATTCCACTTTTTGATCCAGCAGAGGAGCGGCGACTCCTTCTACTTTAATTCATTTGGGGGAAAATCTTCCCCTGTGTCTGAAAGCAGCACATAAATGTAGCAACACGCTAACAAAGTCATATTACTCGCAGGGGCGCAGATAGGATTTTCAAACTGGGGGGGACAAAGTTCCAATGTACCCTCCCCCAAACACACACACACAAACTACTGCAAGCGCCTTAACTAGAGCTCAGTCAGTTTGTGTAATTTCATCCAACGGTTTACGTAAAAACTAACTTTTATACACGTGTTTGAAGCCGTTATGCAACAAAGCTCTGCCTGATCAACACTATAAATGATAAATGATCCGCACTTGTATAGTGTCAGGTTCGTTGGCAGATCTGAAGCGTGACTGAGAGGATCTGTTGCCCAGACGCGGAGTGATGGAAATAACCAGCGTGGTTATCTCCTGAAGGTTTAGTTTGAAGGTTTAGAGGGCTGGTAAGCCTGGAGACTCGATACAAAGTCTGGTGAGAACGTTGACTGAGCAATGAATGAAACGCCGGCACTTCCTTAAGTAGTATCGGCGTGATGACGTCAGCCGCTACGTTGGTGGCAGGAATGATTGGAATGAAGTCAGTGGGAGGAGTTCCTGACTCAGAGTAAGGACTCCAAAGCGCTTTACACTACAGTATATCATTCATCCATTCACACACACATTCACACACTGATGGTGATGAGCTACAATGTAGCCACAGCTGCCCTGGGGCGCACTGACAGAGGCGCTCCACTATTTAAATCAGTCATTTGTTATTCTCCCAATCATTTACTTACCAACTCCTCATGCTTTATGCAAAACATTAAATGATTTTCAGCACACCGATCTTTACAGAAAACATAAAAGCCCTAAAAAACTGCACATAAAATATATTTAAAAAACGAAATTCACTTATCACTAAGAGCAGTGGTTCCCAAACTTTTCAGCCTGACCAGCAGATGTTCCTTTGTATTTTTACGATATTTATAAATTTTCATTATATTAGGAAAGTTTTAATTTATATATAAACATATAAATCTCTTTTTAAATTTTATATTTTACTTTTTGTATGATTATGTGACACACTTGACTTCCATACCCAACGCATCGGCATCTGCTCCTTTTTTACGGCTTTTTTTTACATTGTCGCTAAGTTTGTCACGTTGGCGGGGTTTTACCATCATTTCCACATCCATCACGTCCCAGAGAAGGTTAAACCAACATAAAACCCAACGTTTGGAGCTTGTAAACTCCACACACCTCTCGTGCAGCACCAGCTGTCTGATGCTGCAGCAGCGTCCATCTTCCCGACTGGATGAGTGAATTTCTTCATCAGAGTCAATATTCTGCTTCATAATCAGAGTCAGTCATGACCAGACAAAGTGATCAGTCAACAAAGACCAGACCTGCCGGCAATTATACGTTTTATCTAATATTTACGCTCTTCATGTTGCGCACATCTCCTCCTCTCCCCGACTGGGAGCCTCTCGGTGGGAGGCGATTTTCAAACTCTAAAAACTCCCAAACTTTGCTCAGCCTGAAGGTTCCACATCTCCACTATCTTCTGGTGTAAAGTAGTAACTTCATGAGGGATCATATTTGTAGATGAGACTTGTTAAAGTCAGCAATGAGGCTTTGGCGCTTTTAACGAGTAAGTCCCAACACTGACAACAACGTACTGAAACTAGAACCAACACACATAAACAGACAGATCTGTCCCGCCTACTTACACTGTTGGTCTTTTTTAAATACGCAGTGATCGTTGCTTTCCTTTTTCACTTCATCCTGCATCCTAGCAGCAACCACTTTGGCGCCTCTGGAGTCGGTGTTTGTTTACGTCATGCTGCATTCAGTGTAATTGGAAAAAGGAGCTTCAAGCGCTTAACCTCCTTCTTTGTTTTCTTTCTGGCCTTAGATGGGGGGACGGATCGGGGTCGATCTGAATCTGGGGGGGACAGATCCCCCCCCCCGTCCCCCACCCTACCTGTGCACCTGATTACTCGTATACTCAGGTCTGTTACTCTGGATTCAAGTTACAAGGAGCAACTAGAGAGGCGGAAGGGCCGCATGTAGCTCCAGAGCCGCAGGTTGCAGACCCCATACCCAAAGGATAAAGTTATGTTTCATGATGACCTTTTGCAAAAAGGTGTATTATTTTTTTGAATAAAATATTATTTGTGCAGAGACCCAGAGGTAGATGTGTGCCGAAACAGGAAAAAGAGGTTTTCTCAAGAATACAAAAACTCGATTAGCTTTTGAGGAATTATTCGGGTCGGGACAATGACTAAAACATCTAAACTAGCCTTTTTCTGTAATTAATAACAACAACGTGGCTTTTAGTTTGATTTATTAAGATGATTCTATAAATAGCTCCTTCTTCCATCACTGCCACCCTGGCTCACATACGCTGACTGAGACGTGTGACGAGTGTCCTCAGAGTCCCGGTCACCACTCTCCTCATCATCACAGCTGCTCTAGCGTCCGCCAATGGGCTCTCACCCACACACAGCTGCTCCCCTGGACGATGGGCCTCACACTTGAAATGCCAGGCCTGAAATAGTTGGTCCTGTTTATAGCTTATCCGAACGTGCACACAGTGGGCATGTGGCCCACCCACACACTCCCACTCTTAAATTATGTCCAATTACAAATGCTGCTATAAAATAAGGGTGCATTTACAAAATACTTGAGGGGGAAATTGCTGGGTGGATGCTTTAAAGTGGCGGGTGGAGCTCCATGTCTACAGTCTTGTGTTTTTCTATAGAAGTCCAGAGGTTTGTCTTTGAAAGAAAAGCTGCACCTGGACCTCGTCTTCATCCAGAGGTCAACATGGACCTAAGAGAGGAGCTTCTGAACAAACTTCATGAGGTTTGGATCAAGCTGCAGGGCCTTCCACAAGCAAGTCCACTGGAGCAGGGAGCATTCGCTGTTGTCATCCTGTTTGTTGGTGAGTTTTGTTTGAACCCTCTGCAGGCAGGGGTTGCAGATTTGCAACAGTTAAAACCTACCTACCTGGCTACTCCACAAACGTGTTTCATGAGCATTTTTTAACTCAGAAGTACTCCTGAAGGACTTAATTGTTTGTCCTTTTATCAAAACTTATTTTGAGCCTGAGAGGGTTAAAATCACAGTACCTGTTCAAGAAGAGGCTAACTCTGCTGTTTACTTGCACCGGGTCATGGTTAGGGTTAGGACGCTTCCAGACTGGGGCACAAAGCTAAAACTAGGAAGCAACCAAACATCTTCACAGCTGTTAGACCACTGCAGTACTACGTCTGTGGGATGTAACATACAACTTGAAGGTCATGTTTTAAGACAGCAATCAGAAGATGTGTGCAGGATTCAACTCGTACACTAAGTTCAGCTTGAGGTTGAATGAAGCTAAAAGCTGAGAGTGCAATATGTAGGGTTTGAGAGTTTGAGTTCTTTAAGAGCTCTATATATATGTTACCTCTACTCATGACCAATAAGATGTGGTACTCTATCTAAATATGAACCTGCTTGGTCTTTACTGTATTTAATCAGAAGATTCTAGGATTTATATTTATTCAGGGATTGTAAACACTTCGTTTTGATTCAGAAAAGAGTCAGGTTTACAAAAGTAAGAATTTATTTTACACACAATTAAAACATGACAAGTTAACTAACATGTAATGTGATCGATGGAACTGAATGTGATGTATGAACCTATGTGTGAATGTGATGTTATCAGAACTTCCGTATCTAGGAGAGCTGAGATCTGGGTGTAAAAGAATTTGGTTTGCATTAAGCTACGAAGTCGATTATTATCAAAAGGCATCAGACGCTATCTGTCATGTCTGCATACCCACTTGAAGACCCTCGTGATAGATCCGGAATGTCCAAGTCCTCAGACTTCCAGGCACCGAGGTCCGTAGAAGAAACTGCAGCACTACTAGACCGGTCTTAGAGTTGTCTCCAGGTCGCAACAGACGGATGGAACCGCGCGTCTGGGACTCTTAAGGAGTCTGAACAATATCAGCTTGTTCTGCAGGAACCGTTCGCTGTATCAGCTTCGCAGGTGCAAAAAGCTTTTGACGACGTGTCAAAAGCTTTGATGGTTAGAGAGGTTTTGCTTCAGATGGCCGGTCTGAAGCTTTCTCAAGAACTGATGAATCACCAGAGTGATCCAGTTTTAATGTTCACATGTTATGATTTGTGTAGCCAACCAGAGGTTGACAAGTTGAGGAATGTTACCAAGACAACCTCAGAAACGCGCCTTCCTTGATACCGGAGGCTCTGATCTGGGGTAAAGGGCTATCTATGTGTCATGAGTTTAACTTAACCTTACTTTGTTCTTGTGTGAGTGCAAATGGTGATGACCTTGTCGTATAAACATGCTGAAACATATTTCAATCACTGTAATCATAACATAACATTCATTTCACACTTCAGTCATTGAGCACAGATTAATGAAAGCATTTCATTATATTATAACTATTATAAGTAGCAATAAACAAACGTTTATTTAATGATTATCTAGCTCATAAATTGTTGAAGTTCATATTTAATTTAGGAAATCATTCTTGGATTTAGCACCTGATCCGAACTGTGAGTGTTCACTTATTGGAAGGCATGAAGAATCCTGTAGGACGATAAGGGAAGCTGGACCTTGAGGAGGGAACATTATTGTAGACATTACGTTATCATGTGTTCAGAGCTGCAGGCTCTGAGCTCCAGCTGGTGGGATGAAGGCAGGCCAATTTAAAGTGACCACATGCAGTCTCGTGTCTCTTTTTTGACCAGATGTTGAATGGTCAACTGTACCTAAAAACTGACCATTGCTGGACGTTACAAAGTCTTGTGAATATGACACTCTTTTCTACCGTATGTGTTTGAAGTCTTCCCTGCAATGGTTGCAGAGGAGTCAAGTGCCTGCCCCGTAACCCGAGGGTTGTAGATTCGAGCCCCGCTCCGTCTGTCACAGTTGTGTCTTTGTGCAAGACACTTCACCCTCCTAACCTGCTGGTGGTGGTGAGAGGGGCCAGTGGTGTCCCAAGACAGTGGCTACAATCACCATCAGTGCATGGACGTGTGTGTGTGAATGGATGAATGACTGTTGTAAAGACTAGATGTAATTCTCTCATCACACATGGACACCAGTGTTTGTATGTGGAGGCTTTACACACGATTCAGAACAGTCCAGCTGTACCGAGCCCAGCTCCTCCTAATTCTACCCCTGTTCATTTTTCAGGTGCTTTCCTCTTCATGATCGTGATCGGCTGCATGCACTGTTGCTGTGGAAAGCCAAAATATCAGGCCTCAAGGGTTCAGCCTTTGCAGTTCACCTGAGACAGAAACTCCACCCACCTCACCTCCTTTCTGCCCATCATGCAGCCTTTAATCAATGTGACTGATGGGTGAATGACAACTCTGATGTAATTTATCTGTGGGTGAAAGACTGGATCAGCACCAGGAGTCCACGTGGATCAGCAGAGCAGTCTGACCCTGACAGACTCAGGACAATGACAGAGGGTGTGACATCAGAGAGAGAAATGGCTTTGTGCTCTCGTTTCACTGAAACTCCTGCGTTCCACTGCAGTGGTTGAAGATGAGCGACACATTCCGACGAGACCGGAGAGTAAAGCCATCTTCTGTTTAAAGGTGCAGAACACTGAAAAATCCTTTTATCGGATTATTTCTGATGTAGCGTGGTTAACATCTACATACTAGGATTTAACACTGTTTGCTTCAGTTTGGTTAGATCCTGAGAAAAGATCGGACATTAGCATATTATCTTATATTATGCACAAATATCTAGAATATTAATGCAATTGATAGAAGTTCATACACTAACTGTCTTGGTCTATATTTTAATCTAAAGATTAATGGTTAATTTAAGATAATTAAATTTAATAGCAAAAGTTTATTTATTGAATCAGAAGTTAGGAATCTTTGCTTATTCAATAACCAAATATATACACCATTCTGTGTTTCATTCAAAGAAGAGTCAGGTTTTAAACAGTTAAGAATTTATTACTAACACTTTTAAAAATGACAACTTGAAATGACAATTTGTAACAGCTTGATATTAAAACTTGTTATTAAACAAACCTGTGTCTGGATGGAAAACTAAGGTGGAATGCGAGGTTTTGGATGCGTGAATGAATCTCAGAAGGTTTCTTTCAGAGAGAGAGAAGCGTTCTGAGTGGAAAGTTGTTTTGCAGCTAATTCAGTTGTTTCTTAGAGAGAACAGCATCGGACGCCATCTGTCGGACAATGTCTACCTCATCCAGTTCAGGAGACCCTCCGTGGATCCGAGATGTCAGGGAGATCGTTTCCTCCGGGCACGAGGTTGGTAGAGAGACCTTGGTGCGTCTCAAATCGGTCCTGAGATGTCTCCGTGGGTCACATGACTGGTGAAACTATTTGCGTCTCAAAATCAATAACTCTGAAGGAGTTTTGCGTCAGCTGGAAACAGGTGCGTCTATTCGGAGCAATTCTATCGGCGTGACAGAATGCTTAGTGAGGCTTGGGCGGCCGACCCTCGTCCTCTGGTGGGTTCAAGAACTGACTTTCAGCTGCGGAGATTTGGTTTTAACAAGACCTCAGAACACGCCCTAACCCTAACCTTTACCCTGGATTCACCCTCTGCATGGTGTGTACACGTGCAAATGACCTTCTGGTTGATGATCTCACATTACTGATTATCATGAATAATAATTATTACTAACCCAAAGAATAATAAGTCATTTCAGTAATTAAAATACATTCATAATGAACCATGATGATTATTTATGATGATTGTAATAAACAGTAAAACAGTTTATGAAATTATTATTTTAAAATTATTATTTTAAAATCTTGACGTGTCCTTCATCTCGGGACAGGACAACAGCAGATAAAGACGGTGTTTTGCAGACATCACGGCTCCTGACTGGTAATCTGTGGGACAAAGTTACAGCTCGACCCAGCTTGACCCAGCTTGGAAAGTGTGACCTTTGGGTCACAACTATGAGGCCATTCATGACGCTACACTGATCACAATGGGATTAACATCCAGGCTGAACATGGAAAGTCTCCCACACCCATCTCCTGCATTAGCTGCTGATAGAAACAAGACGGTGAAAGTCTAGGATAGAAAATCCTGACAGATCTATGTCACACTGTCACTTAACTTTCATGGACTCACCCATCTTGACTCACGAGAGGAAAGCCTGTTGTTTGCTTAGCATCCAGGGAACAGCAGAGAATGTCTCGGCTAGTAGAAGCTAACTGTTAGCATTCGCAACTCCACCACACAGCAGAACTCCTTTAGGGTTGTGTTATTTGTGGAGAGAAATCATCAACGTTGCAGAGCAGACAGTCAGTGGTCGAGCTGTGTTGCTGTTAGCCAATCAGAGGAGAGCTGTCCAAATATCAGGAAAAAGGACTCCAAATCCTGCCATCTGAAACTCTGATGTGGCATGCTGCTAGATTCTGAAACAGGCGCACCGGAGCTTTTTGTCCCCAGATTATGAATTACAAGGCATTCCTACTAGAGACCTCTGCAAATGTACTGATTAAACTCCTACTAGAGACCTCTGCAAATGTACTGATTAAACGATGATCCACACCTTAAAAATGGAAGGAAGTGCTCCCTCTGTTGGCTTTCAGATGTAAGACATTCTTATGATTTATATCTGATCTGCTTGTTGCTCCAGAAGTGCTGAGAGCAAGCAGAAGTGATGCAGAGTCAGTGTCACCGTAGAATGTGCTTACGGGTTAAATTTAATAAAAGTTCTTTGTATTTGAACAAATAAAGTTTTATTGTATGTTAACAACTTTGCTGCTGCTGAATCCAAACCTCAGACAAGAAGGCCATGAGAGAATGGTGGTCACCTCATCATACCGTTCCTCTTTTGTTTAAACATTAACCAGGGGTGGTTGTTTTCATTTCCCTGTGCCCACAATGACTCGGGCCCTTCCACACGTAGCCAGGGATCTGCCAAAACGTAGATATTTTTCTACGTTTTGGCCTGTCATCCACACGAAAACGGAGTTTTTTCACACGAAAACGGATCTTTTTAAAAACTCCGGCCAAAGTGAAGATCTGCGTTTTCTCCGTTTTGGGTGTCTGCGTGTGGACAGACAAAACCGGAGTTTTAAGGTCCGCAACGTCACTTTCCGCGACAAAAAATGCTGACATCACGTGTGCGACCTGTGTTTCATCATGGAAGCCCTCAGAGCTGCGCTCTGTCACTACCCGATCCATCAATTGTCCAAGCGCTGTTTGCTTTTTTGTTTTTGCAAGAGGAATTACTGCTCCTTGCGGAAGACCACAGACGAAGAACGAGGTTAAGAACGGGGGAAGTACTGCCGCCTACAGGTCTGGCATGTCCTTAACAACGTATTTATCCGGGTACATGTGGACAGAGTTTGTTTTTAAAACGAGGTGGTGTGGATGCAAGTTTTTGGAGGGGCGGATATTCGTTTTCAAAAAACCCGGCTACGTGTGGACTAGGCCTCAGTCACTCTCGCCCTGACGTTTTGCCAACCAGACAGGTTTGTATACACAATGTCTCAGATAGCTGCTGTTACTCATGTAATATATACCGTGCTTAACAAATGTATTAGACCATCGTCTGATTTAAGGTTTATGACACAGCAAACAAAATAAACACTTGTGATTCAAATATCATGCATGCTTGAATAATTTCCGTCCAGTGTGTCAGCTCACATTTGGGTATAAAACTGGATTCAGTTTTAAATTCCTACCTTCTATTCAACTGGGCAAAACACAGAGAACTTTATAGCTGGATGTTTTTCTTGCTTTAATGACAGGTGGTCTAATGTGTTAAGTACTAGACTGATTTGACTTTGATTCATTTTCAGACGGTTAAGGAAATGATGGCCAAAAAACATGTGGAGGAACTCGAACGAGTAAAAAGGGAAGTGCAGCAAGCTGTGGCAGCGAGTATAACAGCTGACATGTGGACCTCCGTGAACATGGAGGCTTACTTAGCTCTTACCTGTCACTACATCAGTGATAATATGCAGTTGTGTACATCTGTGTTGGGAGTCAAACACTTTCCACAAAGTCACACTGCTGACAATCTGGCCCAAGTCAAAAGGGGCATGATGGATGACTGGGCCATAACAAATAAGGTAAGGTGTCTGATGACCGACGCAGCACCAAACATGATAGCAGCAACACAAACTCTTCAAATTAGACATTCAATCTGCATTTTGCACACAAACTAAATTTAATAGTCAAAAAATCCTGTGATCAGATCCCTGAACGTTCATCCATAAGACACAGATCTAGGCAGATCGTATCATTCTTCAGATCCAGCACCACAGCAAAAGAGAAGCTTGCTCAAGTGCAGCAACAGATGGGACGGCCCACCTTGAAACTTGTCAATGAGGTACCAACATGTTGGAACAGCACATATCAGATGCTGTCACAGCTACATGATGAGAAAGAACCAGTGTGGGTATCTCTTGCCTCTCCAAACAGATTTACCTCCACTCACAGCTGATGAGTTCAACATCTTGAGGGAAGCACTTCTTGTGCTGGCCCCTTTCCATCAGGCCACAGTGGAGTTGTCTGAGGAGAGGAGAGTTTCAGGATCAAAGGTCATCCCGATGATGAAAATGCTAAATTGTGCACTTGAGCGGAACTCTACATCTACACACACAAGCAGTCACACATCTCCATGACCAGCTTAGACGTCACGTCACAGACACTGCTTCTAACCTGGAGTCATCAAGTGTGTTAACCCTATCAACGCTTTTAGACCCCACATTTAAAACACTCGGATTTCGTAGTTCCTCCAAGTGTAGTGAGGCTGTCAATCGCCTGAAAATGGAGTGTGCTGCAGTAATTGCTCGCACAAAATCTGAGCCACAGCCTGGACCTTCATCAGAGCAGTTACCCACTTCAGGCAAGTTGTTCAGAGTTATCAGCTTATTTTCACATTTGTTTCATTGCTAATGTGTATTAATACAGAATAGAAGACAAAAACTAAAACTTCTATGTAGTTTTATTTTAGATAATCTGTGGCAGCAGCTTGATCGAGAGGCTGGCAGACAAACCACCAATGCAACAGCTGACTATCATTGAGGTCCAGCGCTACTTAGCAGAGGGAAACATTTCAAGACCAGAGAATCTCTTAACATACTGGGGGAACCGGAAGACATCCTACCCAAACCTTTTCCACCTGGCTTTACCGTTTTTGTGTACCCCCGCTTCTTCTGTGCCCTGTGGATCAGTGTCTGTTGTGAGTCTCCAGTAAGTTGCCTGCAATGATATTTAAAGTCCAGTAGGTGCCATTACAGAGCAAAACAGCAGCACTGTCACAGTATCAATACTATTTGGGGAATGTGCTGAAACGCTTCATGAGGCTTCATCTACCCATCACTACGTGACAGAATCACACAGATTAAATGACATGAAATGGCAGCAGGACAAACCTGGTGCAGATAAGCTGTGTGTGGTTATAATAACTCCATTTTGTTGTGATGACTCAGACTTGTGTGATTTGAGAGGAATCAGCGCCTCCTGTCAGTGGTGACTTCCTGGCGTCCCCCCCCCCCCCCCCCCCCTTGACTTAGATGGAGGTCGACTGCTCTCTAGTGACGGGTAACAAGATCATCGTTTCCCACCAAGAACATCATCTTTGATGGATTTTAAGTGTTTATTTAATTAAAATGATCTTAGAATCAACACGAAGTGTCACACTGCACAAATAACTGGCAATGGCTCACCAAATATGTAGAGAAGATGTTCTTACATTTAATTAGGGACCATAGAATGTGAAATATCATAAAATATGAAATATCACCTTAATGGATCTTTGAGTAAATTTAACCAGAAGATCGGATCTTTTTATTGCAGGGATTGAGCAACACTTCGTATCAATTCCAAGAAAGAGAGAGAGTCAGGTTTAAAAGTTAAAAGATTTATGTGATGATGAACTAAAGTGGATTAAGACTGAGGATGGTGTGTGTGTGTGAAATATGTTCAGAACCAGCAAATCGGGAGAAACGATTAGTTCTGAGTGGGAGTAAAATGGTGTTTCGCTCTAAGTTTTTGGTTGGAGATTATAACACACATTGAGACGCCATCTGTCGGTCTACGTATCCCAACGGAAGTCCCCGTTTGGATCCGGAATGTCGGGGGTCCAGCTGGACCCTCTTGGAACCGACACCTGTAGAAATGCAGCGGTTGCCGACCCTTCCAGTCTTGAGATACTCCCAGGTCACGACAGTTTATTGGCATCAGCGAGACCCTGAAGGGGCCGTGAGGGTTCAGCTTTTATTCTGAAGGAACCGTTGCAGCAGGTGAAACATGCAACAGATTTAATCCAGCTTGTTGTTGGGTTCTTTTGGCTTTAAGAGGAAAGTTACGGATTGGCCACTCCGATAACTTCTCTAGAACGCTTGGAACTCAAGTTAAGATGATGTGGGGCATAGTTTTATAATTTGGATGTTTTGATTTACTGTCGAATCGGACTTTGACAACAAAAAGAGATTACACAAGCACCAACAAAACCACGCCTCGCGTCAGCTCTGGAAGGTTCTGATTGGAAAGGAAATGTGTCATGTGATTTTAACATTACGTGGGATCAGTCTAGTGTAAATATTTAAAGTTATATTACTTACTATATACTATCATAGGATTATAATAGGATTATAATATCAAGTAAATAATATTCTCATTTCACAGATTGATTGAACATCGAGCTTCACATGATTATTTGGACTAACAAAGTTATTTGATTATTATTTAAAGAGAAATAGTTCTTCGTCTTCTTTATTGTGCTGTCCGAGGAAGCAACAGTTTAGATAAGAGCACAAAGCGTGAGTGGCCTTGGCCCATATCTTGTAGATTAGGCTTGTGTCAGAAACTTGTGTTTCTGCTTGGGCAGAGCAAATGGAGCAGGGCCTTTTAGGTCAGAAACGGACAATTCATCACGCTACACAGATCTAGAGAGAACTTCCTCACGAGTCAGCGACTAAACCAGATGCATGAGGCTACAGGTCTCACAGGAAAATAAAGAACCGACACTTGGTGAAAAGCCATCCTAATGAGTCCATGTTACATACTAGAGTTTTCACTCTTCAGCATCAAATATTGGCTCAACAGCTGCTAGGTTAACAAAGTCATTCACATGTGTGTTAGCTGGGGGGATTAGCAGTGACTGACTACAATGTAGTAAAAGTACACACACTGTGTACTTTATGAACGTTTACTTTAAAGTGGTTTCTGATACTTAAACAGTTGACTCAAAGTTTAGAGCAACACTCACTGTAGACCAGACCCAGTTGGATCCTGCCTGGGTGCTGAGGTTAGGTGGTGGTGACCCTCATGTTGAGGTAACAGTGGACATCCAAGTCTCATTAGAATTTATCCAGAGTGCTTCATGAGATAACTGACTAACCTGCATTTACAAAACATTCTTCCAGTGGCGGTCTCTCTGAGTGACCAGCGCGGCGTACTGATGTTCTTTCACTTTGGTAGGTATTCATGTTCCTGATCAAAGCTCAACCCAGTACACATGCCAACTGGATCTCATTTAGTCCACCCCAATATTTAAATCCCCATCAGACATTTGCTACCATGGCAACAGCCTCTATTTATGCCCTATGTTTTTACACATGTACTGATCTAGAGTAGCCCTTCTATATATGTAAATATAATCTGGCCACGAGCCCCTGACACCACCCAGACACCCAGACATTTAGAGGTAAAAGTTCAAATCCAAATACAGAAAGATACTTTTATTTGAGTTTTAATCAAAGTCAATTCCAAGTGATGCGTTCGTAGTAACAATAAAAATGCTTATTTGTAAAGATGTGATGTGTGTGAGGGAGCCTCCAACACAACAGCAGCAGCCAGAGAAACCCCAGTCTGCATTTCTACGTGTGAAAACTTCAATCATCGGAGGGAAGTTAGACAACTTAGCACATCATTCTACAGTTTAACGTACTGCTGGCAGCAAAAACAACAGGGAATGAAAACAAATAAATGCTGAGAAATCTCAGGTTCTATTTTAGACGAGGAAAGTCTTTTATCATTATGATTATTATTGGAAGCTTTAGGCTTTCAGACCAGCACTCCTCTCACCAGGTGGTGACCGTTGGTGACTATCGCTAATGAAGTGTCTGAAATGTTCAGCGGCGTTTTCAAACTCCTCCTGGCAGTAGCTGGGCCCTGTCCTCAGGTTGCTGGATTTTTAAATAGGTCTGAAAATTTACAATACACTTTGTGGCAAGCTTGCAACAACAGGTCAATGGTCCAGGTTTCCAAATGAAGGCCTCTTATATCTGGGGTCTCATTCTTCATGTCATGAGCGTAGGGTTTGGATGAAGATGGACCAGTGAATCCACAGCTTTGACAGTTGGCTCAGCTCAAAACAACTACGGCAACACCCTCATTAACAACCTCCAATGAAGCTCTGGTCCAGCGGTTTGTGTGTCCTACCATCACTTAGGAACAAGACACTACCATGCCTTATAGGCAGGGCTCCCCAACGCTGGTCCTGGAGGTCTCTATCTGGCATGTAGTTGTTTATCTGCTCAAGCACACCATATTCAATGGTTGAATCACCTGTTCTGAGCTCATCAAGCTCTGCAGAAGTCTGCTGACGCAGAGAAACATCAAACATGGACCAGATGGTGGCCCTGGACAATCAGGATTGGACATAACTTGGCTTAAGATAAATAATTCCAACCTGATGGAAGCCTTCCACTTATTTTGGGGGAAAAGTCAGACCAAAAGCAATTCAGAGACCTCCCTGAGGGATAACTCACCTGCAATGGAAATTTTTTCAAATATGGATCTGGTCAGTTGGTCTTTCAACGTGACTGACAACATCTTTTTGACAATGAGATTGAAGGAGGGGGCTCCTACATGTCCAGATGGAACGCACCTGGTCGGGCATATGTTGGATTCCTGGAAGAAAGCTTTCCATTGAGGATACCAAAGATGTATGGGTTCTTGGACTGATCATTTTCGGATTTGTGCTTTTTGGCGTGGGCGGTTAACTGGTATACTGGACCAGCTTTGAATCGCAAGCTAGAGACTCTGGCTGCGATTCCAACTTTGACATAAAAAATGGATGTCATCATGGAGAAAGTGGTCCCTTGATGGTGTGGAATAGTTTCAACACTGTTATTTGGCTGTTTGGAGGGTTTGAGACCAACTGAACTGTAAGCATAGAGGAAATTTAATGTAAACACATCATCTCATCTGAATCTGGTGCCCTTGAGGCTGAAGAGAAAATTCCCCACAGAGGAAATGTGGACAGACACTGTGAAACCTTCTCCTCCTCCCAGCCTGGTTGGAACTGTGACCTGGTGAAGGTGATGGAACTGTCTGGGAGTCATCCTCCACCCCTCCCCTCCACTGATGCTGCAGCTCTTTGAAGCAAGGAGGTTTCTCAGCCCCTCCCCCCTACTTCTCGGAGACTCGTGTCTGTGAACCGTCTGAAGTTCTGTGCTTGTTTGTATGTTGAGGTGTGTTTTAGCATAGCGAGGCTACCCCCTGTCGGGGATTACTCTGAAATGCCCCCCCACCCCTACCCCCCTCTTATCCTCATGTAATCATTTTCTGTCTAATGAGCGCCTTGACGGCTGCTCTCGTGGTCTGCCTGTATATGTTTGTGTTTGTTTAGTCTTGGCCAGGCTGTGCTCCAGAGACAACTTTGCTTCAAGACGCTCAAGCAATGACAATCAAGTTGATTCTGATTCACTCAAAGGCCACGGGGAAGCTAACTGACAAATATCTGGAGTTATAAAAGGTTACAGGAGGTCATCTGGGCCCACCATCCTGACTAAGTGTGATGGAAGCCGGGTGGGAGCTGGGACCCATGTGGGCTGAACTGGCTTAAATCTAAGGTTTAAATCACTTTTAAAGAATGATCATGTTTTATATCATATTCAAAGTATTATAATGGATGTAGATCACATCTACGTGCAGTCTTTAGGACTGACACGCGCTGGTTTTAGCCATTTAATCCCACACAAATGTATATTCTACATCCTTCATTTTTTCTTTGTAGACAGCATCAAAGCGCTCTGCCTCAGCCACCGTAAGCTGGTTTTTCCAGTCTCCGGCTACTCCTGAAATAAAACACAGGACAAGTGCAGCATTAGTGGTAGACAGTTTGTCTTCAAACCAGTTTTATTCATATCCATAAACTCATTCAGGGATTTGCTATTGGCTCAGTTAACTGGACTTTATTCTCCTCCTACTGAGATCCTCACACACTCTTTAGGTCATTCACATAAACACACCTTTTCTGAGGAATTCCGACTTGGTCTGATCCATAAATTCTGAAGGAACCGCAGAGTAATTGGACATTTTGTTCTTCTTCATGTTCTTAAACAAACATCTGTTTGTGATTGACTCTATCACCTCAGCATCCAACGGTTTCTCCAGAAACCCAGCGATTCTGGTCACAGAGTCCTTCAGGTCCTGTAGCAGAGACACACACATCTCAGCTCATCTTCAGATTGTGGTTCCTATCTGACTGTGACTTCTTCTCTCACCTTTGTCATCTCCTCATACGAGATGTAAAATATGTGCTGCTTATCCTCAGCATTCAACCAGCTTTTCACGTGATCAAACCAGGAGCCGAATATAACTGTGGAAGAGAAAGCAGGGTCAATACCTGGTCAGAGGCAAGGTAGGTTCTGCCAGTGCAGATCAGGGGTGAAGGTCCTGGATGAGATCCTTGTCTAGGATACGGGACACCCAGACACAAGAGTGCTCCTTGGACCCATTGACCTCCCAGTCAACCTGCGAATGAAGGCCACGTTCTCGGGAATAATAGAGACAGTCAGTGGCGTTGGCACCACCCTCAGAGACTCCGGTGGGCAAAAATTGATGCTGGTATTAGAGAAAGAGTCTCGTAACTCAAAGGCAGAGAAGCACTTGAGGGGCGGTACTAGCCAGCTCAAATATAACCAATCAGAAAAAAGACGGAAATCCTGGCTGTACCGAGCGACGGTGTAGGTTTTTAGCTGTAGTAGAAAAAAGGCGTCTGGCAACAGCAAAAACATATTTAAATTTTTTAGCAGTGTAGTGGATCAATAGTTACATCTTATGTAGGAAACCATCAAAGGTGAGATTCCATAGAAAATATGGAATCAATTTGACGTATCTTTGAATACCACCTGTAAACAGAAGATTGGAACTTTTTATTGCAGGGATTAGGCAACACTTCGAAATAACCCAGAGTCAAAAGAGAGAGAGACAAGTTTTAAAGTTTAAGGAGATTTATTTCTAAACAATTTAAAACAAGGCTAACTAACTCTAAACACTCTGTGTGATGAATGGATCTAGGTTGTGAATGAGGCAAAATGGAGGGTGTAATGTGGAATATTGCAGAACTCTTGTTTCCAGAGAAGCATTAGTTCTGTGTGGGAGTGAATGTTTTTCTCTAAACTACAGTCGGAGTTTCAAAAACCACTTTCAGACGCCATCTTGCCAAGCTACATACCCTTGATGGAGACCTCCGTTTAGATCCAGAATGTCAGGTTCTCTGACCCCCCTTTGGTACCGGAGCCAATGAAACAGCGTACGGTACGACAGACTAGTCTTGGGATTGCCTCCAGGTAAGCAACAGTTGTTTGACAGCGTCAGCGGGACCCTGAAGGTTCAGTGAGTTCAGCTTTTACTCTGAAGGAGCATTGCGTCAGGTGGAGCTTGCAACAGGTTTATTTTCCAGCTTGTCGTTAGGTTCTCTGTGGTTAAAAAGTTACGAGTGGCCGGCTCGCAACTCTAGAACGTTTGAACTGAGCTAAGGGTGACGTGGGAGTTAGTTTTATAATCCAGATGTTTTGATTTATGGTCGAATCAGAATTGGACACAAAAATAAACACCGCACAGATTATGCCGCACGTCAGAAAGGAAAGCTCTGATTGGACAGACAAAGGAATGTGTCATGTGACCTTAACATTACGTGTGATCAGTCTAGTGTGTAGTTTAAAGTTATATTACTTATTAAAATACTATCATAGGATTATAATATCAGGTAATTAATATTCTCATTTCACAGAATGATTTAACATTGAGCTTTACATGATTATTTGGACTAACAAAGTTATTTGATCATTATTCAATAGAGAAAAGAGTTATTGGTCTTCTTTCTTCTCTTGAGCTGTAGGGTGAGGCAAATAGCTAGTTAAGACAGTTTAGATGCAGAGGCATCAAAAGGCCTTGAGCCATATCTCAAGGAGATAAGTTCTTCCTGAGGAGAAAGGAAAACAGTCCCTTCATGATGCTACAGCAGAAAGACTTTTAGCGCTTCTACTTCTTGTGGTTTTAAAGACATTCAAGTAAAGAAAGAGCCGCACCGACCTCCTCTTCGGTCGCCATGTTCGACAAACTCAGCGTTGTGGTGTGTGACATACGCTACTCAGCGCTGATTGGCTCGGTTAAAAGTCTCAAGGGGTGGGGTTATTTGAATAGGATAGTTCCCAGACTCTTTCTATCTGCAGAATTAAACAGAGGAGGAGGCTATCCACTCTAGCCATCTTAGAAAAACTGTTGATTACAATGAAAACGTTCTTGTTAGAGTGGGCAGACCGGTGATAAAACTCTTACCAGGACCCAGAATGGTGCAAGATAGCTGTACTAAGTTTTGTTCCCTACCAATCAGCACAACTCTGCCACCTGTTGCTATCAAATGATGTCTGCAGTCTGCTTAAAATGTGAAATGTTGATAGCTTTTCCCAACTCACTGAGAATCTGTGGTAAATATTCCACGACAACCTAATTAGTCATGACTGGGAACTTTACCACAATAGAGTAGACCAGTGAATCGGCAGTGAAATAGTCAAATTATAACTAACCCCAGGGTTAACGATACAGTAAAGTAACAGACCTTTTCCATCAAGGAACTTGTGGAGGAACTCGCTCTGCGGGCCTGGTTTCACAAGGAAGGATGTGCTGCTGAAGTAGTGAAAGGAAGACGTGAACACATCTTTGGGGTTCCTCATGACGTAGATCACCTACAGAGATTACAGGATGTCAGAAACTCATGAAAACGTTGAATTTCCTTATAGGTTTATGGTCAATGATTACCCTAGTTAGCATGTTTATGTGACCAAAGTGGTTTTGTGTTCACTGATTAGGTCACTGTCAATCTGGCCTGAACATCAATTGTTGGAAACGTGTTGCTTCGCCACCAAATTTGAACGTGATGTCTTGCTATGTTAAAATCAGTTAGCACCATACTTGTCTCACTTTTATTAGAAATTTCACTGTTCAGGCACCGCTTTGGATTTTTCAAAATGACTGTCTAAGGGCCACAGTATACTTGCTTTCCAACCTCGCGTCGGCGCAGGAAACCTTTGTTTACATACTTGCTGCTGCATGTAGTACTGAAGGAATCCACTAGGGGCGCAGTGACGCACTCAGGCTGGATATATAAAGTCAGATTTGTGGGATACAACCAAGCCCCCACAATGCGGCTAAAAAATTGAGGCCAACCCGGAAGTACCAAAAATTGCAGTTCCACCCTTATCCGCTGGGGGCTGGTGTCAGAAACGAGCAAATCCTCATTGACTCCCATGTTAAAAATACCAATTTCACAGCAGAAATAAACATGTTTACAGCCTGGTACCAAAACATGTTTTTGGTTTAAATGATCTAGTTTACACTCATGACAACTCTGAGGGGGGTGAATTTTTTTCTCACTCTTCTGTTTAAGTGTATTAAAAGCCTAAAATTCTGTATAATTAATGAGCATCAGACCCACGTGACCACAGAGCTAGCTCCGTGGAAAGGCCTCAGTAGAGCCTCGGTCTGGCCTGGAAACTGTTCCGGGATTTTGAGTCTCTGTGTTTGTGTATTCTGTTTTGGATATTATTTGTGCAATTGTTGGACAAAATGACTTGCTGTGGCATTAATTGCACTAATAGAGTGTCCAAGGAGTCTCCACTTCATTTTTTTCGGTAAGTAAAATTATATTTATGTATTTTAGGTCACTGCCAAGCTGAGCTTAGATTTTAACATGTACTGTTTAACCATGAAATTTAAATGTAATAGGGTAAAACCCAGTGCATTTAACATAATGCTGCACTTTAGAAAATGGGTTGAAATATAACATGTTGGTGGAGCTGGGTTCCCACTATCGGTTTGTGGAGCTCTCGGGAGACCGATGTTTTCCACCCGGTTTTACCCAGCGGTCAGCCCAGCGTATCTCTGACTCAGAAGCTCTGGTGTTATGCACAGTTAACTCCGGTTGTAGCTAGGTTGCTACCTCCGTTAGCTTAGCTTCCACCTCCGCGTTAGCTTTGGGTTAGCTTCAGGTTAGCTTGTAGCTAGTTCGACCGGGTGTCGTCAGTTGATCCCAGCCTTACAGCTCCACCCTAAGCTCCACCTCTCTTCCCTTTTGTGGAATTGTCTGGGCTTGACGGAACCTGTGACACGGTCAAAATGGCGGTGGTGGCCACCTCCCATTTAGCCTCAAAAACGTGTTATTGGAGCCTATGGAAATGAATTGTCCAGTATATATATGTCGATGGATACAACCAAAACAAACATGGCGTCAATAGAACAGATCAGTTACTGGTTAATTTTGAGATCATGATAGATAGTATAGAACAGGGTTTCTCAACCTTTTTCAGTTAAACGCCGCCCTAAGTCATGCTGAAATCCCTTACTGCCCACCAATGCCCCATGCAGAGACATGGAAAGTTTTTTGATACAAAAATCCTAATTAAAGAAAATAAACAATTCAGCCTTGAGTTTAAAACTGTTTAATACAAATTTGTCATAAAAAAAGTATCATCAAAAATTGCTTAGAGCAGAGTAGACCCTTGTCCCTGGTGATTTTATGTAAGTGTTTTTATGGATGGATTGAGAGATGTTAACTTGAGCCAGAGTGCACCTGAGGCTATCAGATTTAGCCGGTTTTGGTATTTTGATTGCATGTACAGTACCTGGCTGAATCCCTCTTCAACAAGATAAGAAGCGGGAAAAGCTAGGAGCAGAAGCTGGGCTTTTTCCCCACAATGAAGGAAAACGATGGCCATGCACAGTCCACATCACTTGCAAGACAGATGTGAAAATGTAGCTTGTGCCTCCTCATCATTTTGTAAGTCAATGAAATGCTCCTGGACTATGGGTTCCTTTTCAAATACATCCAACTGAAAAGGCTCCAGAATCCAGTCAGGTACATCGTGTGTCAGTTGTGAGATACTTTCCAAACAAAAACTCCTCGGGCACTCCACAGTCTGATACATAGCGTACATAAGCCATTAATAAAGCGTTATTGTCCTCTGTTGTGGTCTCATCCAGCTGAATGCTGAAACGACTGACTGAGCTGCTCCTCAGTATCAACTGACATTTCTTTTATCCTTCGTGCCACAGTGTCATCGCTAGGGATGGGTACCTTTGACATTTGAATCGATCCGGTACTAATTCCCGGTACCTACGAGTCGATACCGGTACTTAACGGTACCAATTTTCGATACTTTTGAGTGTTTATTATTTTAATTCTCTTTTATAATTAAATATATATTTTTCTCAATATATATATATATAACCATATTTGATAAATATCACGATAAATAACATACAAGTTTGTATTTTAACATCGTCCTTGTAGTTTTATAAGCTGATAATTAAACTGAAGCAAACATCTTTACTGTGAACTAAATTTACTGTGTATCTTCATTCCTTTTGCCGTCCTTTTTCTTTTGATTTTTCCTACTGGGAAGTTAGAATTTCCGAGGAGAAAGCGAACGCACCATTAGCTGGTAACAACGGTGGCAATGGAAGCTAACATATCAAGCTAACGTTATCTTTAACAGTTTATTTAGCTGCTGGAGCAGATTAAAACGATGATGCCTCAAACTTAGATCGTTGTCGCTGGTTTTACCTTCATCCATTCACCCGTCGCATTCAGTAAAGTAAAGCCAAACTTTAGAGCGCGTTCATGTTCTTCTAGTCGGAAATTCGGAGTTCCGAGGAGAAAGCGAACGCACCATTAGCGAAACGGAAGCTAACAAATCAAGGTAACGTTATCTTAAACATTTTATTTACCTACTGGAGCAGATTAAGATGAGGATGTCTCACTTAGATCGTTGTCTGTCGCTAGTTTCATCACCCAGTTACCCATCACATTTAGTGAAGTGGACCCAAGCTTTAGCGTGCGTTCTTTCTACCATGCTTGCTCTGTTTACAACGGGCTCGCAGGGACCGGCAACATAACGCTCTTGCGCATGCGCAACTGTCTTGGCAGTACCGAAACGAGGCACCGTTTGAAATGACGTGAATCGGTGTTCGGTCGGTACTATGGAATTCGGTCGGTACCTTAAAAAGTACCGAATTCGGTACTCATCCCTAGTCATCGCTAAGTGGAATTGCGTTTACCACTGCTGACGAGTCCTGTTCCATGACTGTAGAGACAGCCTCTTTCACTGCTGGAAGCACTAGCATTTCCCCAGCTGTGAACAGTAGCCCACGTTTAGCTATTAGCAACGAGATATTGTAGGAAGCTAATAATCCTCGGTCGACTAAATTCAGCTTGTAGCAAACATACTGCTAATGGTACCTCTCTTGAGTGTCTCTTTAACTACCTGAAAATAGTTCAGTTCCTTTGAAGCTTTGTCTGGACGCATTTTGGACAAGTGCTCCTTAAGCCGGGAGGGTTTCATTGCTTCGTTTGAAAAAACTTGTTCACAAAGCAGGCACATGGGGAGTTGTGGATTCGTGGGTGAAGGAATAAATCCATACCGAAGGTAGTCCACATTGTACTGTTAACACTTCTTTTTATTCTGAGCCATTGTCTGTTATGAATGTCCTGTATCGCTAGCGCCCACCATTAGCATCTCAGAGCCCCCTTCAGTGGCAAGAAACTTTCACCACCACCTCGTATAGTTTGAACGCCCACTGGGGGGGGGGGGGGGGGGGACTACCCCAGTCCGGGGACCCTCTGCTGGGTCCCCGGTGGGGGTGGTCGCCCCTGGGTCCCGGGTCGCTGGGTCCCGGGCTCGGCCGGCTAGGGGGTGGGAGGCTGCGGGCGGGCCTGTGGGCTTGCCGATGATATCTCCCGGGACTCTGCCGGCTGCTGGTTGTGGCCCCCCCGGGGTGACCCTCTGTGCCTCTCGAGGAGGGCCTTGAGGGGGGTCTTTCTAGTTGCAGTCTCCTTGGGGTTCCTGTGTTCTGGGGCAGCGCCTGGATCTCTGGGACTTGGAGCTCCGTCCGTCTCCTACACATCTTTGGGGGGCAGATCTGTGATCCCTCACACTCTATTCGACGCTCCTATAGATAAACCTTACATAAACAAGCGCGTGTACACACACAGGTGCTCACATGGTGCTCTCATAAGTATGGGCTTGGGCGCATTCAACACAGGTCTTAAGGCTGTGGTTGCCACTAAATGCACTGCGATTTATTATCATGTGATTGTTCAGTAAAACAATGTTGATTTTATATTTCCTCATCAGGTTGTTGCAGTGATAGCTTGCTCCTGATGTATTGTTGTGTGTCCCTTTTTTTCTATTCTTTCTGTTTCTGCAGGTCTAGAAGCAGACTCTTGTTCATTATTGTTTATCTTTGTGGACCCCCCCCCCCCCTCCTTTTGTCTATTGCTTCCTCTTTCACCTCTGTCTCCGTGTCTAGTCGGAATTAAAAAGCATTCAAAAACAATAACAATAAAGTTTTAAGTTTCAGGCGTGACATTAAAAGCAGACGCTTTGATGCTCCACCTGAGAGTAAATCTGTAAGGCTTGTCACCAGCATTCAGACATCAATTCTGTTTGCTTCACAGCCAGACAGGACACGGTAAAAAAAAAGAAAAAAAGAAAATGGGGCCACAACTTGTATTTTCTTGTCAAAATCTCCAGTGAACCCCTCGCCGTGTGCATGTTCCGGTGTCTGTTTTGTCTTTAGTTTACAAATTAATTGCTGGTTAAAATAAATGCTCAATCTGTCTTTTCCTGACTCCAACTGAGCGGCCTAAATATAAAACACGTTCTTGAAGACGAGGTGGGTTTGAGTCATCTGACTGTGGGAGGAAGGAAATGTACATTACCACCTGATGAAATAAGGAAACATGAGTAAAAATTTTTGTTTCTCTAAGAGGAAACCAGTTCTCAGGAACACTTTGGGGAGGTTGAGAGCAGTCCAAAAGCTAATTTCTTGACACAAAGAGAGTGGCAGATTTACCTTTGGCTTCACTTTGAAGAAAGAAGCTGGCATCATGTCATAGTGGAAGTGGGTCGTCAGCATGCGAGGAGATGGCCTCTCATCAAGGTTCAGAACCAGGGCCTGCTTTTCCTCCAGCCAGGGGACACGGTCCCAGTTATGCAGAGTCTCAACAGAAGCTGGATCTCCTCCACTTAGTATCAGAGGGACGACCTCCTGCATCCACGTCGTTCCTGCACACCCAAAACAAGATGTTGGTATAAATTTCAACATATTTTCTTCTGGTTCTGGTCAGTCAGCCACAAACAAAACTCACTGATGAGTTGTTTACTTAAGTCATGGATGTTTCTGGAATTGTACTGGTATAAAACACAGTGACCTAGTTAATAGCCGGACCCAATAAAAGCACCAAACACCAAGGATAGATTTAAAAGGTCGTTGAGGAGGCAGCCTAACAGCTTCTTCTCTGCTCTGCAACAGAACGCTCTAAAACAAATCACTGGATAATTAGATCAGAGCTATGCTCAGTAGGTGGATTTCTTCTGTTCATCCTTGTTGGTACTTGTTGCAGGGCTGGGTCTCTGACAGAGATCCAGCACTTAGGAGAAGGTTGTAGGTAAATGACAAGGTGAGTATTGTTTCCAGGAGTGGGCAAGGCCAGAGGAATCCAGGAATGAGAGATATGAGGTTTGTTTGGGGCTTTAAGAGATAAAAGAGTAAGAGATAAACTGCAAGATGTTAACAGATACAGAGCTGATCTGGGTTAACACTCTTGGAAAGCTTCTTAATCCTTTTATCCTTATCCAAGCTGGTCTGATGCACATCCAGTCCAAAGTCAAATTCTCTGTGGTTATTCAGGCTGGGGTCAATGAAATCTTTTTTTTTTTTGGTTGTTTGTTTTTTACCGTGTCCTGTCTGGCTGTGAAGCAAACAGAATTAATGTCTGAATGCTGGAGACAAGCCTTACAGATTTACTCTCAGGTGGAGCATCAAAGCGTCTGCTTTTAATGTCACGCCTGATACTTAAAACCTTATTGTTGTTGTTTTTGAATGCTTTGTAATTCCGACCAGACACGGAGACAGAGGTGAAAGAGAAAGGAAAAGACAAAAGGTGGGGAGAGAGGGGGGGAGGGGGTGGGGGGGTTCCACAAAAATAAACAATAATGAACAAGAGTCTGCTTCTAGACCTGCAGAAAGAGACAAGAAAAAAAGCAAAAAAACTAAAAACATATGGGACACAACAACAATACAACAAGATCAAGCTATCACTGCGTCAACTTGATGAAGAAATATATAATCAAAATTGTTTTACTGAACAATCACACGATAATAAATCACAGTGCATTTAGTGCCCACCTTAGTCTTAAGACCTGTGTTGAACGTGCCCAAGCCCATACTTATGAGAGCACCATGTGAGCACCTGTGTGTGTACACGCGCTTGTTTATGTAAGGTTTCTCTATAGGAGCGTCCAATAGAGAGTGTGAGGGATCACAGATCTGCCCCCCAAAGATGTGTAGGAGACGAGGGGAGCTCCAAGTCCCAGAGATCCAGGTGCTGCCCCAGAACACAGGAACCCTAAGGAGACTGCAACTAGAAAGGCCCCCGCTCCCCTCGAGAGGCACAGATGATTGCCCCGGGGGGCCACAACCAGCAGCCGGCAGAGTCCTGGGAGACATCAGCGGCAAGCCCTCAGGCCCGCCCGCAGCCTCCCACTCCCTAGCTGGCTGAACCCGGGACCCAGGGGCAACCACCCCCGCCGGGGACCCAGCAGAGCCCAGGGACCCAGACCCCACCAGGCAGCCACCGGGATTGATCAGGCAGACGCCAAAAATCTTAAACTCCCTGACCCAGGAGCCACAAGCACTCAGGCAGACCAAGGCACCCCACCCCACACCAGGTGTGGCAGGGGAGGGGAGACGAAGATCTATATCATCAAAAGAAGTCCCAGGAGAGGGGAGGAGTCAAAGGCCCCACCTGACATATACAGTCATACACAAACACAGTCACACACTCCCTCCCTCATGCTCACACATGCACATACAACCAAAGACTTACAAAAATGCACGCCGGACACCCACTCATGCTCCCCATACACACCCTATTCACTCTGGTCCCTGTACTGCTGCACATTGGGAACAACCATCACCGGTTACCAGAGTTTGACCCTTTCTGCTGGGGTGCTGATGAGCAGGCTCCCCCGCCCAACGCCGAGCACAGCAACCCACCACCCCAGACCCCAACCAGACGGCCAGATCTCCCTCCTAGCCTCCAGCCCCAGGAAGCCAAGCAACAACAAAGGTGTGCTAAGACCCCTAGTCTCCCTCCGCCTGCTCCAATATAGTGTTGTGTGTTGATGAAATGTATTCCATGGCTGTGGTGAGCGGGCAGTGCAGGCATTGTCTGGCCTATGCCAGCTGATGCCACCGCACCACCCCACTTGCACCCACAACCCTCGGTGTCTAAGTATAGTTTAAAATTGTAAGTGGGCACCGGCACTCGGGAGGAGGCTGAGAAATCCCCCTGCCAAATGCCGTTGAATGTGCTCACTCCCAAGGCCCTAAGTGTGTGTTTACGTGGAATGTCGTCGGTGGAAGTGTATAAGGGGCAAATAAAATTGGGGGGCAGGTTGCCACAGGAATGCAGAAATGGGGTCCATACCCGCACTCCCTGACTTGTCCACCCCCCAAGGTCCTATGTGCATGTTTGTGTGATGATGTGAGGGAGCAGGAGGAGAGAAATATGCGGGGATGGGGAGGAATGGCTGGTTGGGCTTAGCCCTCCAGGGAGCCAGCTCCCCCACTGGCCCCAATAGGCACCTCTGTTGTCAAATTGCCACCCAGGGCATGGAGACCCCAGCCCATCCTGCCAGGGCCCAAAGCAGCAGCATTACAGAGCCTCACGGAGTCCGAGGACACCAACCCAGCCCCACCCCAGCAGAATATCTATGCCCATCCCTGCATTTGCACAACTTCCAGAATATATAAGACATAGGACATCCATGTAAGGTTGGGTCCTCCCCCTCCTGGACCTCCCCTTCCTCTGCGATAGGACAGCAGAGGAGCCAAGGTCTACCCGAGGCCCCCGAACCTGGGCCAGGCACTGCTGCATGTTCCTGCCTTCTTCCCGGCAGCATACATGTCAGGACCCGACCCCCAAGGCCCCGCCCAGATCCCCATACGGGGCCGGCCACTCCCACACCCCGAGCCCCCAGACCCCCACCCAGACCCGCCCAGGGGCAATGCAGCTGCCAGGCAGTGACCCATGGCAGCCGCCAACACCTCCAAGGGGCCCCACTCACAACCGCCAGTAGTCCACCCCCCGAGGCAACCCAAGCACCTCCAGAGGGGGGCAACGGCCTCCCGTCCCAGACACCCCCAGTGAACCCACCTCCAGGGAACATCCGGATACTCCAAACTCAGACCCCCCCCCCCCCCCCCCTCCACCACCACCACCACACACACACACACACACCATCCAGCAGGACAACATCAACGGTCCCCCATCATCGCTATGTGATGGAACCGATCAAAGGAGCCCAGAGAGACTGATTTGAAGTGGAAGCAGAGGCTGAATCAAGTGTAATATGATCTAACAAAAGATTTCTATACTGGTTAATACAGAGAGTTTCTCTATTTTCCCAATTCAAGAGGATAGTTTTCTTAGTTATGCATATGGCAGTCAGAACCACGTGAGCCAAAGATGTTTCAATCGGGTCATCCAGGTTTCCCAGTAAACAAAGAGAGGGGGCGGTTGGGATATGACATTTCAGACATTTTGACAGATCCTCACATACTCTACCCCAAAATTCCTGGACAGGTGGACAGGACCACAGTGCGTGAATGAAATTGTCAGGAATGTTGTTTGTGCAGTGTGTACAGGTGTCAGACGACACAAACCCCATCTTGAACATCCGATGACCTGTATAGTGTACTCTGTGTAGAATTTTGTGATGAATTAATTGTAAATTGGAGTGTCTGATCATTTTAAAAGCTTTTAAACAAGTTTGGGACCAGAAGTTCTGGTCAAAGCTGACTTTGATAGATCCACCTCCCATTTTTCAATAGGGCTGGGGTCAATGAAATCTACCATCAGAAGCATGAGTCCGGTGTAGGTCCCGGGTCTGCTCGGGGTCTGCTTGGGGCCTGCGCCTGCTGATGACATCACACTTACAGATCTCACGTTGCTACATTTGCAAAAGTTACGTTAGCATGTTGACAATGAAGATGTTGATTGGTCCAGACAAATTCACTATTGTAGTTCTTCGTAAGCATGGACAACTTTTACAAAGAAATCCGTCATTACCACGACTGATGTATTTAAATTGTAATGGCATTCTTTGAGTATAATGCTAAATGTTCTAACTTTAGAGCGGGAGTTCATCGCCTTTGAGAACCATTTTAGCAATAGAAAGATGTGATTTAGATAATATAACTGACATTTGGTCCAATAAACAATCCCAGACAGAACACCATCAATAAAATTATCTATATACTCACATTCATTTAGTCACACAGGGAAAGGTTTTTAGTGAAGACACATTTATTGTCAAAGTAAATCCGGAAAAGACGTAAAAATGTTGGGCTGCTCTGAGTTTGATGAAGTTTAGTTCATAAGAACAAATAAAAAGTATAAAAGTTGTGAATGCATTTAAAAAAATCACATACAAGAACTACTGTGGCCCAGTCTGAGGTTGGTTATGTCGTTTCACACTCTTTACAAATGAAAGACTATTGTGTTTTGGTAACCAACTACATTTAAGAAGAAAACATTCAGCAAGTAAGAACCTTTTTTTTTAAAGGCTAAAATGTCTTTTTTATTGCATATTCTTTGAAAAAAACTGTTTAAAACAAGAAGGGGGATTTGGAGAATTTACATTCCGAAGTCCATTTTATTAGTTTGACTTGAACAGAAGAATGTCTCTTTTTTTCTTCTGTTATCCTTTAATGTGTGAAATTTGCAGTTTAAAGAAAACCTCTTTTATTTATCTAAAAGTGCTATTAAATGTTGGCCTTAAAGCCTTCTCCAGGTCAGAGATGAGGTCCTGCCCCTAGCGGAGGAGTCTTGGTATGGGGTATCTTGGGGTCTTGTGTGGGGGAAGGATGGAGGGCGAGATAAACAGTCAGATTGCTGCCACGTCTGCAGTGATGTGGGCATTGTACCGATCCATCGTGGTGAAGAGAGCTGAGCTGGAAGGCGAAGCTCTCTATTTACCGACCTCGGATAAGCGGAAGAAGATGGATGGACGGATGGATCTTTAGAAAAAATACAATCATGTGTCCAAATTTCACTTAAAAGTACCGGGGAACAGTAAAGACAGACAAAAGCAGTGACTGTTTTGTATCATCATATATATCGATTTACATTAAGAATATTATCATAATGGGATTTTTCCCCTTGTCCCCCGGCACAATGCATGCATAACAAACGCCAGTGTATTACTAAGTAACTCCTGTAATGCAGAACGTGGTCGCACTGCTGCCTGGCAGTGAGGTCAAGGGTTACAATCCCAGCTGCAGCATTATTTTGTGGAGTTAGCATGTTCTCTCTGTGGTCAACTTAATTAGACACTCTGCATTGTCCCTCAGTGTGACTGGTTGTGTGTCCCTGTGATGGACTGGAGACTTGACCAGGGTGTCCCGTCTCTAACAAGATGGCCACTGGGGCCTGTGGTCCGTTACGGAAAAAACACTCTGGCTGCAGAATTCAAGTCAGTCCCAGCACAGTGAATGAAGCTGGGTCAGTTGCTGAGCAGAACAAAAACACAGCATGGAGATGACTTGCTGATGCCACCATTCCCATCTCTGTTGACCACCAAACATAGCGCTCTGTTACTGGACCGAGTGACTCGAGGTGGTGCAGCTTCTTAAATATGGAAAGCCAAAACCGCCAAAATACTCCACTTTCCCAACCCGTCTAGTTAAGAGATGGCGAAAAAAACGCAGTTTGATGTGTCAAGAGGTCGTAAAATACGGCGAAAACTCTCCCAGAACGCCGTATTTGACGCCAGCCAGAGCCGTTCTTAACGGTCCCGTAGACGCAGGAAAAAACAATGTTTTTTTCCGGACATTGAACACCGTTTCTTACGTCACCCTAATCCCAGACGCGTTCCCTGTGTGGGTGGCGTAAAAAACGGCGTTATGTACGGACATTGAACGCAGCTTTTTTCGCCGCTCTGTGACATAAAACGCCGCTTTTAACACCACTTTGTGACAGTTTTCACGCGTTTACAATTCAACGTTACTCTCATTTATGCAGAGCCCTCCCCATGGGTTTCTCATGCACTTAATTTAAACTTCAGAGACCCAATGAAAGACGAGGAGGTTGAGGCAGCACTACTTCATCACAGATTCGCCGGGCTGAGTCCAGCTGGAACATCGGTGCTCTTTCTGTCCAAAACTCCATTCTTCTTTAGATCATCCACTTTCAGTATTTACTATTGGTTTTTTTGTTTGTTTGTTTTTTGTTGTTGTTTTTACTACTGTTATACTTGTCTTACGGGAGCTTCTGAAGATGTTCTGTCTTGCTTCTCCATCATCACTCTCCAGATCCTCAGACCAGCCACTCCAGAACCTTCCCAGATCCAGGATCAGAGCACTTTAATAAAAGTTTGAAACATGTCTGCTTGTTGTTCTCCTATAGAAGCCTTAAACTAGAATGTGCTAATGAGCTTTCTTGGCTAATATGCTCTTGAATGTTTTTATTTACATAAATCTTTCAAGAAAAATGTTTTTCATTGCTGCTTCACCAAGACATGACTCTGAAAATGTCCTCATGATCCTGAAACTCTGGTTAAAACCAATTACTTTCAACCTCTTATAAAACAAACGTGTCTGTTGATGATTATGCCCACTACAATACTGAAGCACCTGCATACTTGCTACCGATTTGCTAACTTTCTTTAATATTTGATATTTAAGTTGAAAACATGAACTGCTGTAACACAAATTTCAAATGTTCTAGATGAGCACTTGTTTCTAATCAACTAATCATTATTTCTGTGATTAGTCAGCTTTGTTTCTTTTCATTAAACACTTCGAAAAATTACAATTATCTTACTGAAAAAATGGTTTAACAGTGTTGCACATGTATAATAATCTGCACTGGTTTTGACAGTTACGGCATTCTTCAAACTATAATAATAAAATAAAGTGAAAAGATATTTCCAATTGATTACTTCAAGTTCCTACTATTTACATTTTATACATCGATACTGTAAATGGCTGTTTACTAAGGCATACAGAGTCAGAAAATTAGGTTGGACCACTGGGGAGCATCTTCTGGTAAACCAAGAAAAGCTGAAGTGATACCAAACCTGAAGACACCAAGAAGAATGGAACAAAAGAAAAAAGTATGTCAGAGGGAGGAGAACCCAGCTGAGTGGAAGAAAGACATGAAACTTGATATCGGAGAGGTCTGAATGGCTGCTGTTATCAGCTGATCTGAGAGAAAACCCCAGAGTGACACATAGTGTAACTGCGCTCGATAGAAAACCCTTTGGTTTTAGGAATCAACACTTCCCAGTTCTATAACAACAGTTTAAAATATGACTCATTATGAAAGAACACAAAGAGGAGAGAACTGCATCAAAGAGGCTATTGAATTTCCAAAACCAGACATTTTTTCCTGCATTTAGGACCTGAAGCCCGGGCCGTACAGAGAGAGGGGCAGGTGCTCAAAGTTAAAAACGGGTACATGTAGAACAAGATTTTTAAACATGTACAAGCATGCATGCATGTACACACAGGTTTAGGAGTACACTAGTTATGGTTAGAAACGCAGTTACTAAAATGAATGGATGTCAATACAAAGTCCTAGTACAAATAGAAAAACGAACTGTGTGTGTGTGTGTGTGTGTGTGTGTGTGTGTGTGTGCGTGCGTGCGTGCGTGCGTGCGTGTGTGTAAGAGATGCAGAGAGTCTTGTTCTTTGTAAAACCTTTGGCAAACTCTGGAACTAAGTAGAGTTTTTTTCTGGAACATTTTTGCCACTTTGCTTTAACTGCTCTTCACATACTGATAGCAACCTAAAAAATGTAATATTTAAAACAAACAAAATAAAAAAGAAACGTACAATCCTGTGAAACCCTCATCCAGTCATTGTCCCATTCCTAATAACTGAATCATGAAGAAAGAATAATAAACCCTTAACAAAAACATAATACACCCTATGTAAACATGACCCTTATCCCACAGAGCATTACACAATACATCTGTTTACCAATGTTCAGTTGTTAATCTGTTCTGTTTTATTTCATTTGTATTGTTATTCTTTATCTTCTCATACTCCTTCCTAATGACTGAATATTATATTCCTGCATCATGAGACCAGTCACGTCATGCAGCCTATGTCGCACCACTTCTCTATGACCATAACCTCCAGGATAATGTTAATGCAGAATATCCAAGCGTACATTTCCTAACCCTTCTCTTATTTTGTTTTTTTTTTACATTTTGTAGGAAGATTGTTGCAGATCTTCAACACATTACCATGTTTTAACCTCCTGTGTGACAAAAGACCTAAATGTTAATAAGGCAATAAATATGTTTATATTTATAAAGAATTAATATGCTAAAGCATCTTGAAACGTTATCATTTCTGACATTTGAAGGTAAAAGCAGGTCATTTTTCTAAGCGATGCTTTAACCAATACTAGAGCTGAAAACTTGTTGCTGCAGAGCAGACACTTTCCCTGCAGATCCTGATGCTGCCTAACCCGTCAGCATCACTCAGCAGAGGAGCTAAAAGGTTCTGCAGAACGGGCCCATGGGCCCGCTGCTTCTGGGGGAAACACGAACGCGCGTCGGCGGGGAAACACACCTGACTTCGGGTACGTGGCGATGAGCACGTCGTCTGGACGAAACTTGAACTCCTCGAAGTATTTGAGGCTTTCCGGTGTGTGAACAACTGTAGGAACATAAACACCTTTGTACAGCGTGTACAAGTCAGCTTCTGTCATGGTTCCGACGGTCGCTAGCCTGACCCGCTCCAGGAATGTCAACTCTCAAGCTTCAGACCTCAGACTTTTATTGTGGAGGGGCTACAGCCGCACCTCTTCCGGTCTGAAAACGCGGGCTTCTGTATTTTTCTGTATTCTGATATTTCTGATTAATATAAACAGAATTTTAATAATGTCACGACTCACGTTTTATAAAATAACAAACTTTATTGATTTTTCATTATGAACCCCCACGACGTCATGTTGAGCTAGGGGAAAATCTCTCTCTCTCTCACACACACACACACACACACACACACACACACACACACACACACACACACACACGAGATGAAGGCAGATCTAATTTTCTACTTTTTTGGAGTTTATAATAACACGACCATTATTTAAGGAAATACAATTGGCACTTACTGATTGCAGAACTCGGATCTTCCACCACAGGTCAGATGAATTTGACACAGCAGAGTTTTAATGGAAGCACTAATCTGATTCACGATTAGAAAAAATATTAAATAAGCTACATTTGGCATTGTTGGGTATTATTATCCAAAAACCTGAACTGACTTGATTAAACTAGAAAAAATATTCTCAACAAGTTGTCTTCTGCCCATTCTCAACCCATTCTTCTCAATCCATTTGTCTTCTACTAGAATGTTTGACCTTTTTTTGTAATATTTGAATTGCTTTTATTTTCGATTTATTCATCATATTTAACTTTTCTCATGTACCATGTTCAGCGCCTTGGGCTTCCCGACAGGGTCGCAGAAGACGCTTTATAAATAAAGCTTTGATTGATTGATTGATTGATTGATTGACTGATTGATTGATATTATCCAAAAACCTGAACTGACTTGATTAAACTAGAAAAATATTCTCAACAATATAACTTTTCCACGTTGTATGTAAAACAATTCTATAATTAAATTGTTTTAGTCCAACACTGAGAAAGTTTTATTCTAAACATTTATTTCCCAACAAAATTTTATTATTTCACTACATAAAAAATACATTTACTCATTTTATTGTTTTCTGAAATGTACCCCTGCTCTAAGGATAAAATCCTGATCCTTGAGTGCTGCTAGACGTGCAGATCAGAAGAAACAATGACAAAGTCGATCATCGAGCTACGGCCTAAGGTATCCTGGTGCCAAGATCACATATGGACAACTTTATGTCTGAACATGGTGTTTATTATGGACAAGCACAGAAGTCCAATAACAAACACCGCAGGAAATTAGATGATGGTTAGATAGAAGTCACGTGGGCACGGCGAACAAGATGGCAGCTGGTTAGAGTACCTCTGCTCTTCATTCTACAGTCCAGGCTCCTATTTATTGCCACTCTCTTTCAGCCGTGTTGAGTAAGAGCCGCTGTCGCCTATTTGCAGCAAAGTAAGGAATATAATTCAGTAATGGCCACATTGAAGCAGACTAAAAGTTCGAGCTGCGTGGCTACCCGCAGCAACCCTGCACATGAGGATGGTGGTGAGGCACCTGCCTCGCATGACTTGGCAAAGTTATTTACTGAAGTATTTAAAATGAGTGGTGCACTCCAAAGTGTTGCCAGAGTTATATCTACAATAAAGCAGACGACAACCGAGCTGAATACTGTAGTGAATCCAGGCCCTCAAAAACTGGTCAGAGGAACAACGTGAGAGTTATTGGGTTGAAAGAGACTGTTGGTACTGGTGGGACACTGCTGAGTAGTGTTCGGAGGATGCTTGTTGAGGGTCTGGGGGTGCATGATGATGTCGAGTTTAAGATGCGCCTTTGCCTCGCTCCTAGACCCAAACCGAGCTCCAAGGCCGGTGCTCATACGCTTCCTGAGGCAGTCAGCGAGGGATAAAGTAATTATGACAGCCAAGAAGAATCGCGGGTTTGATTGGGAAGGATGTCGGTTGTCTGTGTTTCCCGATTTTAATAAGGAGTTGGTGGAGAAAAGGAAGGCGTTTACAGTCGTGAAACGAAAGCTTCAGGAGCGCAATGTTAAATACACCCTGGCGTTCCCGGCAACACTGCATGTAAATTGGAAGGGGAAAAATGTAAGCTTCAACTCGGCAAAGGCAGCGGAAATGTTCTTCAGCAACGAGGATGAGCAGGAGAAAAAGGCGCTGGGAGGGGAGATCCCAAATTCGACTGATTGAGTACGTAACCTCGAGGAGCCTGAGACACCTTGTGTTTGTCTGTCGGAGGGGGGGCAGATCTCATCATCTGTCATCCCAGGAGGGGAGAAGCGGAGCAGCATCCCACGGTCCCGATAAGGTTTGTTTTGTTTTTTTCCCCTCGAGGCTGCATTAGGCAGCCTTAGGGGAAACGTTTCTATTTTTTTTCTCTTTCTCTCTAATGTTCCTTTTCCACTTGTTCTGTTTTTTTGCTGGGTGCACCCATACAGTGGGTTTTTATTCAGGGGAGCAAAAGTTTCTTTTGTTCATGTGCATGGTTGCAGGTTCAAGTCATTTTGGAATTTACAATTGGAAATGACAGGAAAATATGTAAAATGTATATCTTGGAAAATTAATGGGTGCGGAAATCCAACCAAAAGGTGTAAATTCCTATCTCAAACCCACTTAAATGATGGTGAAGAGCTGAGGTTTAAAGGAGGCGGGGTAAATCACATTTCTTGTATAGTTCTCATTCAAGTGCTTGCAATGGGGCAGTTATCCTCATTAAAAGAAATATTTGATTCTCATTGAATGAAGAAGTTAAAGATACAGAAGGAAGAATGGTATGTGTCCAAGTTCTGGTAGAGGGAGTTAAGTTAATACTGTGTAACATCTGTGCTCCAAATAAAGAAGACCCTCTTATTTTTCATTGGATAACACGGTATTGGGAGATATGGAAGGACGAATAATACTAGCAGGTGATTTGAATGAACTAATGGATCCTGTTTTGGACAGAAGTTCATCTAAAGGCCCAACTAGCTCTAAGGGAAGATATGGGCCTAATCAATGCGTGGAGGCTAATTAACCCATCAAAACGGGAATACTCATTTTATTCTCATTGCCATCAATCTTACTCTAGGATCGATCTGTTTTTAATTTCAAAATCTATGTTGTCTAACGTAATAAGCTGTGATATAAAAACAATTGCACTGACTGAACTCAGTATTACACTAGGACTGGAGAATATAAGAGGTTCAAGGTGGAGGATGAATGTTTCTCTTTTACAGGATAAATTATTTAAGGAGTGTTTAGGTGAAGATCTTAAGCACTTTTTTTAAGTAAACATTGGTAGCACGAATATATTCTGCGTGTTTGGGAAGCCTCTATGGCTTTTGTGAGGGGTAAATTGATAGCATACTGTCATGGTCTGTGTCTGCATCTCCCCTCATGTGTCTCCTTGTGTCCTCCATTCGTTCTCTAGGTGCTCCTTTTGTCTCCTAGCGCCCTCATGTGTCATGTCTTCATCTTCCTTATGTGTTTTCTGGTTTTCCCCATTTGCCCCTAGATCTCCAGCCCTCTAGGTTTCTCAAGTCATTTCCTTTAGTTACAGCCTTTCATGATTTAGTATGTTTTTCCCATCAGTGTTTATTATTTTTTCCCCTTCCTTTGAATTGTAGTTACGTTTCCTGCTCTTTTGTATTAGGTTTTATTCTTAGGTCAAGTTAGTTTCTCCCCTGATTAGTCATTGCCTTCACCTGGTCCTCCTCCCACACCCCACACACCTGCAGCTCATCTCCCTCTCGTCCTCCCTGTGTATTTAAGCCCTGTCTTGTCTCAGTGTCTTGTCGGTCCTTTGTTTGTATTGTCTGCGTTTGTTCGTGCTCTTTATGAGATTTTTGTCTCGTCCCCAGACTTGGTGCTCTAGGTGAGCTTCTGTTTCAAAGTCTTTGGTCTTCGTGCTCTTTGAGAGCTTTGGGTGTCCTGTGCTCCAGGACTTTGGACTTTAGGCTCGTTGCCTTGGATTTGTTTTTGTTCATCCTCTAATAAAAGGATTTTTTCCTTGTATCTACTCCTGCCTCGTGTCCTCCTGGGTATCTGCATATTTGGGTCCTAAACATCCCCGAAACGTGACAGAATGGACAAACCGTCCCAGGACCCAGCAGAACCTCTGGATACACCAACGGACCAGCCGATGAACTGTTACCATGGTGACCCGGATACCTGTAGGCATTTTGTTCGGGACTGTGCCCATTGCTTGGATCTGGAATCCCTGGAGCTCAGCAAAGTCACCTTCACGGTGTGGCGTTTGAGAGGCGAAGCCTTGCGGTGGGTCGCAGACAATTTCGATGTTGAGTCCCTCAAGACGATGTCGTTCTGGGAATTCGCCTCAGTGCTGCTCCACACTTTTGGCCCTGATCCTCCTCTATCTGCTCCTATTCTCCAGTCCCATCCTACGTCGTCTCAGACAATCAGATCCGGTTTCATCTTCATCCCTCCTGTACATGTTGATGCCATCTCAGCACCTCAGATGAGTCCACCCTCCACTTCACAGCAGCAAAGAGTACGGGTTTCATCTCCTGATCAGCGTTGCTGGCGAGGCACAGTTCCTCCTGACGCCACCTCCAGTCTTCTGGTGGGTCAGGTTGCTAAGGGAGCTGAATCCTCACCTCATGGTCTGTGCTCTTGGTCAGTAGATGTCCCAGAAATCTCCTCTTCTCCCTCCGTTTCTGCCGACGTCATCCCTGCACCTCCGAGGAGACGCACTCGTCACAAATGTCACCACCATCACCAGCAGTCTCCTGAAGCCAGAGCTGTGCCGCCCATCCAAGGGACTTTGTCCCCGGTCCAGCCTACAGAAACTTTGTCCCCGGTCCAGCCTGCAGAGACTTTGTCCCCGCTCCAGCCTGCAGAGACTTTGTCCCCGGTCCAGCCCGTCCAAGAGGCTCCGGTCCAGCCCGTCCAAGAGCCTCCAGTCCAAGGGTCGACACCTCCAGTCCAAGGGTCGACGCCTCCAGTCCAAGGGTTGACGCCTCCAGTCCAGAAGTTGACGCCTCCAGTCCAGAAGTCGACGCCTCCAGTCCAGAAGTCGACGCCTCCAGGCCAGAAGTCGACGCCCCCAGGCCAGAAGTCGAAACCCCCAGGCCAGAAGTCGATGCCCCCAGGCCAGAAGTCGATGCCCCCAGGCCAGAAGTCGACGCCTGCTGTCTCGAAGTCGACACCTCCTGTCTCGAAGTCGACCCCTCCTGTCTTGAAGTCGACGCCCCCAGGCCAGAAGTCGATGCCCCCTGTCTCGAAGTAGACATCTCCAGCTCTGAAGTAGACGTCTCCAGCTCTGAAGTAGACGTCTCCCCATCTCAAGTCTCGACGTCCCCGTCTCCTCAAGTGTCCCTGTCTCCTCAAGTGTCTCCGTCTCCTCAAGTGTCCCCATCTCTTCAAGTGTCCCCGTCTCCTCAAGTGTCCCCGTCTCCTCAAGTGTCTCCATCTCCTCAAGTGTCCCCGTCTCAAGCGTCCCAGTCTCAAGAGTCCCCTGTGTTCCAGTCCCCTGTGTTCCAGTCTCAAGAGTCCCAAGTGTTCCAGTCCCCTGTGTTCCAGTCTCAAGAGTCCCAAGTGTTCCAGTCCCCTGTGTTCCAGTCTCAAGAGTCCCAAGGGTTCCAGTCCCCTGTGTTCCAGTCTCAAGAGTCCCAAGTGTTCCAGTTCCCTGTGTTCCAGTCTCAAGAGTCCCAAGTGTTCCAGTCCCCTGTGTTCCAATCTCAAGAGTCCCAAGTGTTCCAGTCTCTTGAGTTCCAAGTGTTCCGGTATCAGTCCCCGTCTCCAGTGTCCACTCCCAGCCCCTGTCTCCAGAGACCCTTCCTCATCCTCTGAGGTCCCATCCTCGTCCTCCTCCTCCAAAACCCCCTATCCCCAGGGTTTCCTGTTCCCGCCTCCTGGTTCCCCGTCACCGGCCCCCAAGACTTCCCTGGTCCCGCCTCCTGGTCCCCCGTCGCCGGCCCCCTAGACTTCCCTGGTCCCGCCTCCTGGTTCCCCGTCGCCGGCCCCCGAGACTTCCCTGTTCCCACCTCCTGGTCCCCCGTCGCCGGCCCCCCAGAGTTTTCTGTTCTCTCCTCCTGGTTCCCCGTCGCCAGTCCCCCAGAGTTTCCTGTTCCCGCCTCCTGGTTCCCCGTCGCCGGCCCCCAGAGTTTCTGTTCCCGCCTCCTGGTTCCCCGTCGCCGGTCCCCCAGAGTTTTCTGTTCCCGCCTCCTGGTTCCCCGTCGCCGGTCCCTCTGAGTCTCCTGTTCCCTCCTCGCCCGCCCTTGTGGGTGGTTTTTGTTTTGGTCCCTCAACTCCCGCCCTGTGGTGTCTCTTGTCTTGTTTTTGTCTTGTCTTTTGCTTGTGGTGTTTGTCTTGTCGGCGTCTGGTATCCGCCGTTGGGGGGGGGGGGGGGGCAGTCATGGTCTGTGTCTGCATCACCCCTCATGTGTCTCCTTGTGTCCTCCATTTGTTCTCTAGGTGCTCCTTTTGTGTCCTAGCACCCTCATGTGTCATGTCTGCGTTTTTCTCGTGTGTTTTCTGGTTTTCCCCATTTGCCCCTAGATCTCCAGCCCTCTAGGTTTCTCAAGTCATTTCCTTTAGTTACAGCCTTTCATGATTTAGTATGTTTTTCACATCAGTGTTTATTATTTTTCTCCCCCCTTCCTTTGAATTGTAGTTATGTTTCTTGCTCTTTTGTATTAGGTTTTATTCTTAGGTCAAGTTAGTTTCTCCCCTGATTAGTCATTGCCTTCACCTGGTCCTCTTCCCACACCCCACACACCTGCAGCTCATCTCCCTCTCGTCCTCCCTGTGTATTTAAGCCCTGTCTTGTCTCAGTGTCTTGTCGGTCCATTGTTTGTATTCTGTCTGCGTTTGTTCGTGCTCTTTGTGAGATTTTTGTCTCGTCCCCAGACTTGGTGCTCTAGGTGAGCTTCTGTTTCAAAGTCTTTGGTCTTCGTGCTCTTTGAGAGCTTTGGGTGTCCTGTGCTCCAGGACTTTGGACTTTAGGCTCGTTGCCTTAGATTTATTTTTGTTTATCCTCTAATTAAATGATTTTTTTCCTTATGTCTACTCCTGCCTAGTGTCCTGCTGGGTATCTGCATATTTGGGTCCTAAACATCCCCGAAACGTGACACATACGCCTCTAGAAAGAAGAAAGATAGTGTAAGATTCAAGAATTGGAGAAGGAAATTACAGTTTTTTTATTGCTAAAACGTATTTTTCAAAACTGTACGTTTCTTTCAAAACTGCACACACAAAACTTCAAACACAACACACAAATTCCTGAATCGTGGCTTCCCTTTGCAACAAAACCCTGCCATCACATGTCGTAACATGTTCCCAAAATGAACACCTGTTTTCATTTGGTAAACACAGCCACATTTTCACATGACACACACATACCATTCATTGCTTAAACACAAGTAGCCTTTGGGTGAACACTACCAAGCATGGAAAGAACACTGAAGAGCAAAACTGAAAACACAATTGTCGAAAGGGAACACAATGAATTACACACTGAATGTATGAGAGTGCTCACTTTTCTCTGAGACAAACATTAGACATCACACAAATTTTGAGACGAAACATTTTATTTTTACAGTTAGGGTTAGGGTGAATTGATTTATAGAGACATCTGTGGGCTTAAATTCAGTTAAATGAAATGTACAATAAGAAAGCGGAATACGCTCTGTTCAGATTAACCCTCCCACAGGGCAGGGGTGAGGAGTGAGCACCACCTCACCCCTGCCACATGGACCTCAAGGGATAAACCATCAATCCAGCTCAATGGTCAACTTTCCTCGTGGGGTCACCCATAAAGACAGTAGGAGGGTTAAAAACTACATTTTATGAGGGAGGTGAGAAAATGGGGAAGGTACTAGCAAGACAAGCTAAAAAGGAGGATTTCTTAAAAAGTGTTCCTGCCATTAAACAAGGCAAGTCTTTGGTAATCTCAGCAAAAGACATAAATTATGTATTTAAGCAATATTACAAAACATTATATCCATCTATGGTGACAGGCGCCAAGAACCAGAAAGGGTGTGATTATTTCTTCTCCAAACTCAGTCTACCTGGATTACTTCAGGAGCAGGTGGAGTTGTTAGAGGGACCAATAACAGAAGGAGAAATCAGAAAAGCAATTTCATTAATGAAGAGGGGGAAATCCCCAGGTTATGATGGCATCCCTGCCGAGTATTATAAAGAGTATATAAAAATTCTTTCCCCAGCTTTGCAGAAAGTATTCCAAGAGTCTGTAGAAAGAGGCTAACTCCCCCTACATTTAATGAAGCGCTGATCTCTTTGATCCCAAACAAAGACAGGGATAGCACAGATCTGTCAAATTACAAGATACTCACCAAGGTGTTAGCCCTGCGCTTACAGGTCCTTCCTAATATCGTGCACCTGAACCAGAAAGGATTTATGACAAAACGTTCTTCAGTTGATAATATTAGAAAGCTGCTGCATTTAATGTGGCTGAGTCAGTCAAAAGGGGCTGCGCAGTGGCACAGTGGTTAGAGCTGTTGCCTTGCAGCAAGAAGGTCCTGGGTTCGTTTCCCGGCCTGGGATCTTTCGCATGGAGTTTGCATGTTCTCCCTGTGCATGCGTGGGTTCTCTCCGGGTACTCCGGCTTCCTCCCACAGTCCAAAAACATGACTGTTAGGTTAATTGGTCTGTCTAAATTGTCCTTAGGTGTGAGTGTGTGTGTGCATGATTGTTTGTCCTGTGTATCTCTGTGTTGCCCTGCGATGGACTGGCTCTCTGTCCAGGGTGTACCCCGCCTAATTGCCCGTTGACTGCTGGAGAGGCTGATTCTGAACCTCCTCTTAAGTCCTCTGGAAGCAGCAGGGTGATGTTGACTCACAGCTTTAACCTTCTTTTTTGTTTTGTTAATAAAGACACGCTGGAGGTTCGATTTCTGTTATTTTAGAGCCCAGAAAGACCAGAAGATTTTTAATATCCTAAGTAAAAGAAGATGAACTTTCTCTTTCTAGTGCCTCTGGGTGGTTGGAAAGAACATGTGTAAATAATTTCATGAATCTTATTAACTCTATTATTATTTTAAGTTTTATCATTAATATCTAGTGTGAAGCTACATGGCAGAATTAAAAGTCTGTTTAAGACTATTCCAGAATGTTAGACCCAAATCGAATGGAGTGTTCCAGCATTTAAATAAGTTATTGGTTAGAGGAGAGGTGTTTCAGCAATAGTCTTGTCTTTATACCTCCTTAATCCTTTTACTGCGGAGGGTGCTGGGGTATGTTTATCGACAGCTCCCTTTCTTTTCAAGCTCACATTAATTAGATAATTCGGTTAGCATACTTCCATCTTCGTTCCATAAACCATCTCCGCCCCTCCCTGACCCCTCACACTGCCGCCATTCTCGTCCACAGCCTCGTCACCTCCCGTCTCAATTGTTGCAATTCACTTCTTCATGGTCTCCCCAAAAAACTCCTTCATAAACTTCAACTGGTCCAGAATTCAGCAGCCCGTATTATCACCAGAAACCCTTCCTTTCACCACATCACCCCGGTTCTCCAGCAGCTTCACTGGCTCCCAGTTAAATTCAGGTCCATCTTCAAAATTCTCCTCCATACCGTCAAAGCCATCCATAACCTCTCTCCTCCATTTATCTCAGACCTTATAAGTATTAACACTCCCTCCCGTTCTCTCAGATCTTCTTCTTCCATCCATCTTGCTGTTCCTTCTGCCCATCACTACCAAGGGAGCAGAGCTTTCAGCCGCTCTGCTCCCCGTCTCTGGAACTCATGGATGTAATTTTGGGGGGTACATGTCTCCCCCCCCACCCCCACCCCACCCCACACACACACTTTTTCCAAAGTCAAGTTTTGACCCCTGCACTTTTTACCACCCAAAAACAACATCAGGAATATGAACAGTTTCACTCTTTTCTAAACCAGAAACAGTTAAACACATGAGTACTTCGTAGCCTACCGTAAATCCTCTAATATAGGCCCGGGCCTGTAGTAGACTCAAGCTCATCAAGCTCCAGGCCTTTATTGGAAGGAGGGCCAGAATTAGAGGCAGGCCTCAATTTCTATTTGAGCAAAATGAAGTAATGGTTCGCTGGAGTTTTTGACAATTAAAATTGCGCCCACATTTTCAAAGTTAAACACATTTCTTTTAACAACGGTAGTTTCTGCTTCAGCCCTCTCCCCCCTCCCCCTGCTTCAGCCCTCTCCCCCCTCCCCCTGCGCAGCGGCCGCAAACTCACTGATGTGCCTGCAGCCTCTCAGAGTTCCTGCTGCTCTAAACATTAAAATAATTATTTCATTTTCTGTTGCTCACTTCTGATTACCTTCAATGGTGTCTGTTTGTTGCAACCACGAGGTACAAAAACTAACTTGTTTTTATTTGACTATTTTTCTGTCCTGTCTGTTTATTATCTTCCTGCATCTCCTCTCAATCCTAAAGAGAAACTGCTACCTGGGTTCATATATATTCACCTCATGAGTTACCTTTGAACTGCAGTTCTAAAAGATCTACCGACCGCAAAAACAGCGGGGTGCGCGCTGCTTGGCGTCAACGGAGGACATGGTGATGCGCCCCGCTCCACAGCAGCGAAACACATCAGGCACAAATAAAAAGAATAAAAGACAGAAAACATTAAAGGAAATGAGCCGACATGAACGATCGCGTGTTAAATTAGTTTTTGAGGTGGCGACACCTGATTTGATAATGTTACTGTGGCCTTGCTCAGGATGCAGATGTCTGGAGCGCGTCAACAATCAGAGCTTTGCATGCGCAAGCTGGTTAAGGTTAGGATGGGGGTGAGGGGAAGGTTAAATTGCAAGAGGGTAAAGATCACAATTTGGTTAAATGTCCGTTTTACTGCGGGTGTCAGTACCGACGCTCTGGCACAGCGCGTTGCCTCCCGACGCGCAGGAGCTTGTCACCTGCTGACAGCAGGCTGCTGTCTTTTCCGAGGGCCGCGTGATCCATCCTGACCGCAGGGGACAAAAAGGCATCAGTCACTGTGGGTTCGCCACGGCGTCACCGTCGCTCCGATGTCACAGAGCTGACGTGAGTTGGGCCTGCTTCTGCAGCCTGCAGCTAGGAGAAGACAACGAGGATCAAACGTCCAGGTTGATCCCATGACCCAGCAGGACGCAGACACCAGGAGACACGTTTACAGCACGTCCAGGCTCTAGTATACAAGGCAACACTCAAACTACCAACACATCTTGAGGTCTGGGAGACAGGAGGGGGGGGGGGGGGGGAAATATGTGAGATAAATGTTACAGAATATCTGTAAATCACTCTGAAGAGCGGTCACTTTGAAGCAAATCTGCTTACCTGCACTGGAAAACCAGGCCCAGGTTCTGCTCCAGCTACCAGACCCAGGTTCTGCTCCAGCTACCAGACTCAGGTTCTGCTCCAGCTACCAGACCAGGCTCTACTGGGGAACTTGTGACTCCAGTCCACAGTGGAAACAAACAGCTGAGAGTCCATAAATCCTCTCAACACCAGCCACCAGGCCTAGCTACCACGCCCTGCCCAGCTCTCATCACCAGCTACCAGGCCAAGCTATCAGGATCCTCCTTCACCTGCTAGGGCTGGATCTGCCAGAATCAACACCAGGAACTGCCAGGCCCAACTCCAGGTGCTGTACCTGGGCCCAACTAAAATGTGCAGGATTTAACAGGGAGGTGGTGGATTGTAGTTGACTTGAACACATAAACTATAGTGGATGAGATGGCGCCACCAAGGAAAATGGAAAAACTTGAGGAGGATATAGAGGAGATAAAAACATCAGTGAATCGAATATCTGGAGAAATGTCATCCTTGAGCAGACTGTTGGATGAAATTAAACAGCTCAAAAACATCATAGTGGAAAAAGACAAGCTTATTGAGAAGCTGGAACAACGAGTGGATGATCTTGAGCAATACTCTGGAATAGAGGATGTAGTAATATCTGGCTTGGAGACAAAGCATCATTCGTATGCACGGGTGGTGGACTCAGATGGAGCTAGAGGAGAGAATGCACCACCAGACGAACTACTAACATTGGAGCAGCAAGTCACAGACTTCTTCCATCAAAAAGGTATCAACATTCAACAGGACAAAATATCAGATTGTCATACTATTCCATTTAAACGTGGTAAAAATAAAACATTGACTGTTATAATAAGATTCACAAGCAGGAAACACAAAAATGACTTACTGAGGTAGGCAAAAAAATTGAAAGGAACAAATGTCGACATAATTGAACATCTAACAAAAAAGAATGCTGACATTGCTAGGGTCTGGGTCTGGAACTGCAGGGTATGGATAAGAGGAAAAGAAGGAACTAATGGTGTACAAATCAGAAACATTGATGACCTCAAAAAATACAAAACAGAATAGACAAGAGTGTGATACTAGTCGGGATTCACAATAGCAAAAAATATATAATTAAAAAAACATCCTATAATAGATTCAAATTACAGAATATGTGACTTGGATAGTAAAATAGATGAAAGTTTACTTGATTTAAATATAAATTGTGATTATTATGAAGAAGAAAATTTAAATAGTGGGGTAATTATGGAAGATACGCTATCACTCATCCATTTCAACAGTCAAAGTTTGTTTTGTAAGCTGCCAATAATAAGAGATTATCTAAGAAAATTTAAAAATCAATTCAATGTGATTGCTATTACAGAGACTTGGCTTAATGATGACATTATGGATGATGTTCAAACAGATGGATATGAGCTTTATTTTGTAAATAGAAAAAACAAAAGAGGTGGTGGTGTTGCCTTGTTTATTAAATCATATCTGAAGCGTAAATTAGCAGTAGAAATGACAGGGATGGAGGACAACGTCATAGAAATGGTGACAGTGGAAATTATTAATGAAAATGCTAAAACTATTTTAACTAGCTGTGTCTACAGGAAACCTGGGTCTTGTGTCATGCAATTTACTGACAAGATTATCGAGCTGGCTGATCAAATTAGAAAAAAACCTGGTTAATGTGTGGAGATTTTAATATTAATTTAGAAAATCCTGAGGAACAAAGAATGTCAATGGACTTTGTTGATTTAATGTATAGTTTAGGTTTATTCCCCCTGATTAATAAACCAACCAGAATCACATCTCACAGTGCTACGATCCTTGATAAGATTTTCACAAACAAAAAGGATGATGTTATGAGGAGTGGGATACTGATGACAGATATTAGTGACCATTTACCTGTTTTTGCTATATTTAAATATAAGCAGTTGTTAAATAAAATATATTACTATAAACTACAAAAGAAATAAGTCAGTTAAAGCACTGGAAGCACCAAATAAAGATCTTAATAAACAAAACTGGAAAGAAGTATATGTCAAAGATGTCAACGCTGCATATACATCTTTTATTAAATTATTGACGGAATCATATAATAAAAATTGTAAGTTAATAAAAAGTAACGGTAAAATGAAAAACCAGTCATGGATGACTAAAGGAATAAAAAATGCTTGTGCAAAGAAAAATAAATTGTATAGGTGTTTCTTAAAATTGCAAACAAGAGAAGCTGAAGACAAATATAAAAAAGATAAAAATAGATTAACAACTATCATTAGGAAACAAAAAAAGAATGACTATGGTGAACTATTGAATAAGAATAAAGATAACATAAAAGCTACATGAGGAATAATAAATAGTGTGGCAAACAAAGATAAAACAAAATCAGTAATTCCTGATTACTTTGTCAAGGAGAATAAAGACATTCATAATGTTAAAGAAATCACTAATGAATTTAATGAATTTTTTGTAAATGTAGGTGCAAATTTGGCAAGTATCAAACCAATAATAGAAGATAAACTGAAGACAGTAGTTTATAATGTTAATAGTATTTTCCTTGACAAGGTAGAAAAAGAAGAAATAAGGAACATTGTAAAAAGCAGTGGAAACAAACAACTGATTATGAGGACTTGGATATGACAACTGTAAAAGCTATAATAGAATCTGACATTGATCATTTACTCATATCTGTAATCTGTCACTTTCAACAGGAATTTTCCCAGACACAATGAAAATTGCTAAGGTGGTTCCATTGTTTAAGGGTGGGGATAAACACAATTTCTCCAATTACAGGCCAGTGTCACTGCTTCCACAGTTTTCCAAAATAATAGAAAAAGTATTTGTATCAAGGTTGGATAAATTCATTGAAGAAAATAATATTTTAAGTAATGAAGAGTATGGTTTTAGGACCAAACATTCAATTGCAATGGCAATAATGGAACTAATAGACAAAATATCTACAGCAATAGACAATAAAAACTACTTCATCAGTATATTTGTTGACTTGAAGAAAGCTTTTGATGTTATCAGTCACTCGAGGTTACTTCAGAAATTATATCAGTATGGAATAAGAGGTGTGGCGCAATGGGTTAGAAGTTATTTAAAGAATAGAAAACAGTTTCTCCAACTAAACAACACTAAATCAGAACTGCGGGAGATTAATTATGGTGTGCCACAAGGGTCGGTCCTTGGAACTAAACTGTTCATACTATTTATTAATGATCTTGTAAGTGTATCTAAGCTACTTGGTACTGTTTTATTTGCTGATGACACAACAGTGTTCTATTCAGGGTCAGATATTAATGAAGTAGAGTGATAAATGATGAAGAGATAAAAGATAACGACTGGTTTGACATAAACAGACTTTTACTGAATCTTAATAAAACAAATGTTATATTGTTTAATGACAGAGACAACAAAGATGTAACAATAACAATTAATGGAATGGACATTCAAAGGGTGAAAGAAATGAAATTTTTAGGAGTCATGCTTGATGAAGCTATCACCTGGAAGTCACACATAGGTTATATCAGAGGTAAAATTGCCAAAGCCATTGCAGTACTACATAAAGTTAGGTTTTTACTGAATAGTTCTGGATTGCTGACATTGTATAACTCACTAATTGTTCCATACTTGACTTACTGTGTAGAAATATGGGGATCCACATGTAAAACTCACACACAACCATTGTTTATTCTACAGAAAATAATCTTTAATAACAATCACTAGAGATCCATCCAATCCGTTATTCATCAAATATAAACTACTGAAATTTTATGATCTAGTGAATATGAAAATATTGGAAACAATGTATAAAGCTAAAACCAATACGTTACCCACCAGCATTCAGAAAATGTTTGAAAAGAGTCAGTAATTATTTCTTAAAAGGAACTGAAGTATTTAAAAAACCAAAATTTAGAACCAGAATGAAGGAAATGACTATCTCTGTTAATGGCGTGAGAACATGGAACAACCTTAGCAAAGACATAAAAGAATCAAAGTCACTAAATATATTTAAAAAAAAATTTCAAATCAAGTGTATTATAGGATTTCAATAACCTAAATTCAGTTGGTGTCTGATTAGGTCTGTAAGTTAAAAGAATATAAAATGAATCTGTGTTTCGTTTTGTTTTGTTGTTTATGGAGAATTGTATGGAAGCATTATTAAAAAGTTTGGTTTGTAAATAGGGGCACATAATATATTTCTTCCTTCTGCCCCTTTTCATTCAAATTGTTTGGTGTTCATGTTTATGTATGTTTTTTTTTTGTTGTTGTTTGTATATGTAGCGTAATGGTTTATGGCTCTTTTATGAAAGATGAACCATTCTACATAATGATCTGGAATATTAATTTTAACAAAATTAATAACCAAATTTATAGAGATAAGAAGACTCAAAGATTGTTTTCATCGATAAACTGACGATCATATCCGGTTGTCTGTGTTTCAGTTCAATGAAAAGACAAGTTTGAAATTTAAGAGTTTTAATTCTTCAATCTAAACTAACGATTTGAAATGACAATCATAGGAAACAATCAACATTGGCAACCTTGTTGGACAATCTTTAACAGGTGATATTTTAAGCTTGCACAAATAGACCTTGTGTTGGATGTGCTAAGATTTGAGGATGATGGAATTATGAATGCGTGTGTGCAGGTGTCTGAGATTGCTTCAGGGAGAGAAAAGGTGAATCTGAGAGAAAAATGATGTTTTGCCATTAAACTTTAGTTCTTATTAGAAAACAACATCAAAACGCTATCTATCGTGTTCTGCCTCACCGCATTTAGGACCCTCTTTTAGATCCGGACCGAAGGAGGATGTTTCTCCAGATGCCACCTTGGCTGACAGAGAAGACAAAGGTGTGCGCCGGTCCAGTCCAGAGTTGACCTCGGTACACGTTGCTGAAGCGTTCGCAACATGCGCTTTCTCAAGTTTAAATTAAATCAGAAATCAAAGACTCTGGGACGAGTCTGCTTTAGCTGGTTGCATTTCAGCTATTCTGTCTGGCTTGACAGAAATGGCGTGGAGGGAGAAAAGAGCCGGCAGGGCTCCTTTCCCCGTGGCGTTGGTTCCACACTTCTTCTTTCGTTCTCTCTCTCGAACTGACTAACTTACCAAAACCACTTCTCTTCCCAAAGCAAACTTGTTGTGCGTCAGAGCAAATGTGTTTTGAGTTACTGTGGATACGGACCTGTGTGAGGAAGTGTGAAGGTCATTGCTAAACATCTTCAAAAACATTATTTAATTAAGTATTGATTCATTATAGTTCATTATGATTACCCAAAGCATAATAATCATTCATTTGATTAAAATACATTTATAATGAGCAAAGTGATCAAATGATTATTTAACATTTATAATGAAGAAAGTTTAAGACGTAAAGTTTTATTATGACTAAACTGTGGAGAAGTCCTTCTTCTGAAGCTGCAGGTGTTGGATGTTGTGGCGTCCTTCAGACTTGCTGTCAGCTCAGGTCTTAATCTGTGGGTGAAAGTGCTGCTTGACCCAGCTTTGACCCAGCCGGGCAAATATGACCTTTGGCACAGAAAACCCATACTTCCTCACGTTACACACACACACACACACACACACACACACACATATATATATATATGTTTTTTAAACACTGAATGAAACAAATAAAGAGAAAAAAAATAGTTTCTTGAAAATCGAAAAGGAAGCCCTTGTTCTAGTGAATGGAAGGTCATTCCACATTTGTGGAACGATGCATGAGAAGAGTCTGGATTGTCCTGAGTGTGGTGTAGGCACTGCTATCCGACGATCCTGTGATGACCGGAGCGGCTGGGCCGAGACGTAAGCCTTTGCAAGAGGATTCAGGTAGATGGGAGCCGCTGCTGATAGACGTTTTCTGCTCAGCCTTAAATATCTTTGGTTGCTTGTTTCTGAAGATCGATCACATGTATTTTTAATCATCATCTACATTAAACAACAGTTTATGTTTAATCGTTGATGCCTAATGAACGGCTGATTGACCTAAAACAGATGAGAGTTAAAAATGCAGAAACTTAGACTGTTCTTTCACCCGCAGACCCATCAGAACACCTGTACCTAAAGATGATTGAAACTTTACACAGACCCAATAGTTAGAAGCAGTTGCAGAAGGTTGACACTGCACCAGAGAATGGTCGGTATTAAACATGGCTCCAGATCCTAGTTAAACATACAACTGGACACAGTTTATAAAAGAGCCGCTGGGTGGCACCAGGGTCTGGTTAGACCGAACCTGAACAGTTATCTTTAGCCCAGCTTGTGACTTTACTGTATTACATAGGTCTCTCAGATACGTGGGACTGGGAGACGTTCAGTGGTGATCATCATTCTTAAACCCCACCTCCCCAGGATGTATTTTTTTTAAGTTATCATAGGATCAGTGGAAACCGGGAAGTGAATTTTAATTTCTACTGGGGGAAAATACGTTTTTTAAATGTAGGATAGTCTACAAGAAGAAGAAAGTCTTTTTTTATGAAGTGCCTTTCAAGAGAAAAATTATGTGTTTCACAACCACAGTAACAAAATAAAAAGATAAAGCTCATTTAAGGCATGTCATTCCTGAAACCAAACACTGACACACAAATAAATCCTTTTTATTCATGTTTGGAGTGTTATTAGAGGCAGTACAACCCTACATGGCAGCACAAATGATGTCCCCTTCAATGGCAAAACCCCATTTCCACTGCATTTGTGAAGTCCAGCGCCACCAGGACAATCTTCTGCATGTGGCCCAGCCATGGGATCAGGACTCCATTGCAGCTTCGATGTGTATACACTCCCCAATATCTGTGGCGACTGGACAAAATGTTAGATAACCTCTTATTGACAAAGAGCTCATGAGGAATCTGCTGGTAAACAAGCCCACCATCATTCATCGGTGCATTAACCAACAAATGTTCAATGCAGCTGGCAGGGTCACAGTTTCCACAGGATGCTCTTAAAGCCACTCAGCCTAAACTGCAGGAAGAGGGTGCCATTAAGCTTGATGAGGAGCAGTTGTGTCACCTGCCCCAAAACACATTTAAAGCTCACCTGTGTGCCACAGCTATACTCTGCTGCAGCAACAGCAGGAGCTGTCTTCATGAGTTGTGCGCTGGCAGCTCGCCTTTCCACAGGTTTGTCTGAATTCTGAGGTTTTTGTAAATGTTGTGTAGCGAGGACGGATGCATACTCGCGCTGTTGTGGTGTATTTGTGGTCAGTACACTTAAAGGGGATTTTTTATTTAATACCATTCTGGTCACAGGCTTCTCTCTGCATCTTGCTGAAATAAGTCAAGAGGTGCAGGAGAAAGATGAAGGTAAGGGACTTTGTAGCTGGATCAGTTTAGTAACTGTTGGCTAAAGCTAACACTACTGCAGGTGTCCCACCTAATGACATTACTTACCTGAAGACCGCTCCACTAGTCCAGTCAACTGAATCCATGTAGAATTCACAAGCACTATTTTATCTAGAAGGCAGAAAACCTCTGACTGTCATTTCAGAACTGGAGACCGAGTAGAAAACAACGAATTGTGTGGCGGAAAGGCAAGTTCACTAATTCTGACCAGTGAGTTCCTGACTGATGCAAGCTCACCTTGAACAATTCCCGCGAGAAGTTTTTAACCTCTTCTACAATTTCACATGCATTATTTTTCACAACTTTGCAAGGAAATGCCAGTGATGTATGATCAGTTTTAATTCAGTCATTAGTTCCATTACAATGATACTAAAAACAGATAAAATGTGTATTCCAACACGTCAATCATTGGTCCCTGCTGAATAACCCTAAAAATGCTCGTATGTTGCATTAAATGCCCCATTTGGTTCAGTCATGTCTGCGCCACCTTCAGCATCGCTGCTACGGTAAGGATCTTCTCTCTGGGTTTCCCGCTGACCTCGCCCCTCCTCGTCTCCAAGTCATCAATCTTCTCCCAGTCTGAGAAGGTCACTGGTTTTACACCTATATGTAAAGCAGATTGGCTGCTTATTAAAACGTGCATTAAGACAAGCTGGTTCAAAATGAAACTGCAGTAACAAAGGGTTAGGGAGTCAACCAGATTAAAGATGGCCACCACAGCAAGTAAACATCAGCAAGAACAACTGGTTTTAAGTGAAACCTTCTATTTCTAACTTTAAAGCTCTGAAAGATCACGCTTCATCTCCTATGGAGACCTTCTTGTTCCAGACGTTCCTACAGAGCCCCTGGCTCTGACTACAGGTGTGCTTGTGGTTCCTGGGTGTTCAAAAAGTAAAGCTGTGGCTTCCCGGGTTCTTGTCTTGCGGAACCAGCTTCTAGTTTGCAGACACCCTGTCTACTTTTAGGACTACACAGTAAAAGAAGACATCTTGATATTGAAGTGTCAGTGGCTTATTGGCAGTTTTGGCTTGCTTTTAGCACCCTCTAATATCGGTTTAGTAGAGCCAAACCAAAACTGATCTCCTCGCTGTGCGTTCATCTGTTTAACACCTTAATCTGAAAGCTGAAACATTTCCCCTGCCTTCATTAGTGTCTACTGGAGTGGTTCATCTCTAAATCAAACAAATCAGCTGTGTTCATGATCTGCAACATGCTGGAGATGTGCTGGAAGCAGACAGCAGCACCAGGTATGTCAGCTCAAGTTTTTTTAAGTCTAGCAGACCTGACCGGCACTCTGAAGTTGCAGATTTGATATTCTGGCCACAGAGAGCGGTGGGGGTCTGAACCCTAGGCCTTTTTTTTTTTTTTTGGGAAATCTGCTCAAAAAGGACATGCCCACACGTTAATGAGTATGTTTCTGTAACCACAAGCTCTATTTGACTGCTTTTGGTCTCATTTTAAAGTAAAATCTTGTGGGATTTGTAGAGCTTGTAAATATTGGTATATGTGTCACTGACTAGGTGTAAATGGACATGGAACGTTGGGGAAAAAGTTGATTTTCTTTTCTCTGCTGCTTGAAAAAATGTGACTACAGAATGAGTACCTCTTTGTATTCATGCAGCAGCAGCTTTATTTCGTCTTCTAGCCATCTTTGTTAACACTGTAAAGAAATTCCGTGACAAATAAAGCTTTTAGAAAGTTTTGAATCACCACGTAACCGTCATTGGCTTTAGTATGAGGATTGCTGTATAGTCACTGACACTCGTCAGTGACTTGATGCAATTTGCTGGGTTCCTTATATAGGAAACTTTTTTCTGATTGGCTTAATGAACTGAGCTGGATTGGAATGTTTATTATGTGAAGTGCCTTGAGATGACTCTTGTCGTGATTTGGCGCTTTATAAATAAACTTGAATTGAGTACATTGTAGCCACAGCTGACCTGAGGCACACTGACGGAGGCGAGTCTGCCGTACACAGGCGCCACCGGTTCCTCCGACCTCCACCAGCAGGCCAGGTGGGTTAGGTGTCTTACCCAACAACTGCGACAGACTGAGCGGGGCTCAAACCTGCAACCTTCCAATTACCAGGCAAGCACTTAACTTCTGTGTCACCGTCACCCCAGGGCTGCTTCATTTAGCGGCTAATTGCTGCTATATTGCTGGCATTGGGTGTTGTTGAGGGAAAAAATGTGGATTATATCGAGCCTCCTCCCGTTACGTACGCGAGTGGTTTACATATACTGGTGAATATTAAGCACGTTCTTTGGTTTGATTTTGTCACCGGAAGTGCACTCAGACCCGGTAACGCGTTCGTCGTGTTAAAGAGGTCATTTTAGCGCATACTGGTTCAAGAAAATTATTTAAAATTATGAAAAAGCTGCATAGTATCCCTATTTAATTAGCCTGCCCATTTTAAATCTAAATGAATTTGGATGAGATCGACACTGAAAGTGTAACCCTGGCTAAAGAGCAAGTTTTACTTAACAGAGTTAAGTCCAACTCTCCTGGAGTTAATATCACACCGGATGTTTTCCAGTTTAGGCTTCAGACGAGCCTTCTCTTAGGGTTAGCTTGGGTTACTTCACTCTTCCCTCTTGTTATGCCGCTATAGTGGCCCTGCTCTGTTATTTCACCAAAATTTAAATTGGTCAATAAAAGCATGAGCTACGCTTTTTTAAAACCCATTTTTCCTTCTCCGTTTTTCTTGCGTGTGCCATCTTAAACCAGTTTGTAAAATGCTGTCCGTGTACAGCTTGATGCAAGATAACACAAGACCTTGTTGAGACCTGTCGTTCTAACCAAAGGCACTCACGAACCTCGTTTTTCCAGCAGAGAGCTGATCATGTGTGACCCAGGCTTGGCAGAAGACACATCCAGCTTTCCTGACTCAACGTCCTCCAGCAACGATCGTGCGGTGTCAAAGCTGCTATTCATGGTGGTGGCTATGACACCTGTAGGGCCGGTTTTCAGCCAGCCGCTGCAGTACAAACCTAAACACAACTCTGAGTCATCATATTTGACTGATCAGTGACGGGTTCACAGTCAACACCGAGTTTAATAAGAACCTGCAGCATTGTGAACACGTCCCATGGAGTTTGGCACAATGGCTCTGCGGGAGTCAAAGGGCACCGTGGGATCGATGGGGAGGCTCCTGTAGCCAATGCTGCTAATGACCAGACCACAGGGAACATCCTCCACCTCTCCAGTCAGCACAGCCTGGGCTTTTTCTCCTGAACCCTAAAACATAGACAGCAGAAACGAAGCTTCGTTCAAGCGACCTGGTCCATACCTGCATGCCTTCATTTTGTGACCGAGTAAAACAAACAAGAGAAAATGTTACTTTTATTTGCAACCGTATACTCTGTGTGGACAGATTTGTTGGTCCCCTTAAAGAGACTATTTCAAGTCCCACTGCAACTCCTAACGATCATCTGCTTTGTGGAGACGCCACCCTTCAGGCCTGACACTGCCGGATCTCCCACTCGGGTAAATTAGACCAAGCTACCGATGTCTTACTGTGAAGTCCACTTGGCAGTAATCGATGCAAACGGTGCTGTTCCTAGATGTTAAGTCAAAAGCATCATCGTTTAAAGGTGTTGGACTCTATGAAACATTAGCTATGGGTGTTTAACCTAACCACAAAGGACACATGTAAACTTTGTCTTTAGCTGCAGTTTTTTTTTACAATCACACACGATGACTTGGAGACTTCCTCGCGTTTTTAGTCCTGCTCACCTCCAGCTTGTTGACTGCCAGTCGGACTCCAGCTACTCTGTTGCAGCCGGGCTCGGCCAGGATTTCCACGGGACTCCGGAAGAATCGGAAACCCCAGATGCGGGAGGCCTTTTTGCGTCTCTCCTGCTCCTTCTCTGTAGGCATCTCTAGAGCCGTCTTCAGCATCAGCTCAGTCAGACGTTTCCTGGGCCTCGGCAAATCTGGCGGAGCACAGACACTCAGGATGTGACAGAGCTTCAGAAAGCTCCAACACAACACTCATCAGAACTGTCTGCTGCGTCTTTAGTGGTGCTATGCTAGACCACTCTTCTGCTTCTGCTACATGTGGGTGCATGTTACAGCACTTTTCTACCGCCTGGGGGCAGTCTCAAGAATATATGGATCATTCTGACATAGACAATTTTTTTTGTTTTTGTAACAGAATATCTCAAGAACCATCTGACACACTGAATGGACAGAAAGTAATCACTGGACATACGTTTATGACTACATTTAGTAGTAAAACACTTCCAAGATGGCTACCACTGCTAATCAGCAAACACAAGAGTGGTTTTATCTCAGTCTTACAAATATATGGCAAACATTTATATATATTAAAATTTCTCATTGAAACATCTTTTGCAACACAGTCTAATGGCATCAGGGGCTGCATCCTGACGTGAGGTACAGGAGGCTGCAAAACTGTACATCTGAGGTGGTTGTGTACAGTACTGGAGCTCCACAGGGTACGGTGCTCTCTCCCTTTCTCTTCATCTTCTACACCTCAGATTTCCCCCACAACACCAGCAGCTGTCACCTTGAGAAGTTCTAAAATGACTCGGCCATTGTTGGCTGTGTACCTGAAGGGAATGACCAGGGATCTCATTTATCAAACATGGCATAAAATCCTTACTAAAATCGTACTTGAGCTCAGCAAAAAAAAAAAAAAAAGTACTTACACCAAGTAGGTTTGTGATCTATCAAACATGGAGTACACACAGCTGCACACAATGTCCGCTTCATAAATCAGAGACTAACGAGAATGTTTCTCAGCTGCATTTTAGTCACATCCCGCCCTCACCACGCCCACTTACTGCCATAAATGGTCAATACAAAGTGCCTTGTGGATCTCATGCATGTACATAAGCCTGTATTACTTGTTCTGTATGTGCACGAAATGGTACAAGTGATAATGCTGCAGGATTTCATAATGTATCTTCTCAGCAGCAACACTGCAGGTGCTTTCCATGTCCAACATGTGCGTAAGCCAGGTCCTTAAGGTTGGTTTATGCTTGACGCGTCCGCGAGATCCGCACGGAAAAGTTGCGTCATTTTAACAACCACGCCCCTCCACCGCCCCTCCACACGGCCCAAAATTTCAGCAACGCGCACCTAGGAAATTTTCTAACCACGCGGGCGGTCGGACGTGGAAAAACATGGCGGACCGGCAAGAGGTTGGTAAATACAGACATTTGTATGATTCAGCTCTCAAAGATCACCGTGATCAACATGTTGTTAATAATTCTTGGAGAGAAATAGCTCGCACTGTCGGAAAAGACGAGGACGCTGTTAAAAAATACTGGAATGCTGTGTTGTAAACAGTAATTTCTACTTCTATGGTGTAGTGTTGGATGCATGCCGTAGAGCTCCATGCTGCCCCCTACAGTTTGGGAGAATATTGGCTCACCACAAAGACAAGCCGCATGAACCATAAATGCTGCGAGTTGTGAAGCGCGTTTCAGCCGCGAGCCGCATCACCAAGCGGAAAGTGAATGCGTCAAGCATAAACCAAGCTTTAGTCAACTTAAAGTTGAGCACATTTTTCCCCTAAGTTTTTTTCATAAATCCCAAAGTTTGCGTGGAAAGTTGCTTACGCAGTTTTCCAACCCCGTTTTGTGCGTAAGCAAGCTTGATAAATGAGACACCAGGAGTACAGGTCAGTCATCATGGACTGGTGTGAGCCTAACCACCTTCACTTGAACACCCGTAAAACTAAAATGGTGATTGACTTCCAGAGAAAAACTCCTCCTCACTCACCAGTAAACATCCAGGGAGCAGACATTTAGGTGATCGATGCCTTTAAGTACAGGGGTGGACATTAACTTCAAAACCAACCGGCCAGCCGGGCCGGTAACTCTGGAAATTTACCGACCCCGCCAAGAATTTACTGGCCCCGCAGGTCAGCTGCCAAAACGAGTCAAAATAACAACTCAACCGTTTTAAATGTAATAAACCTTTATTTTGTACACATTCACAAACATAATAACGTATTCAAGTTTGAATTTGTTTGTTCCCTCAACAAAACTCGATTTTGTCGTTGCATACTTCCGGCATACAACGCAGTACATCACCTTCTCCGCTTTGCTGTACTCGAGCCATTCTCTGCGCCTTCCGTCGTCTTTAAACCGCCAAGAATCATTCCACCTACACACACACGCTTCTCTACTTCATACCGTTTTGAACGGTCTCGCTTCTCCTCACCAGTTTTAAAGCGTTTTGCCGGAGGTTTCATCAACAAATCCTATCCCTGTGGTGGCGCCATCTAGTCACATAGTGCAGTATGTGACTAGAGGCGCGCAGGCTCACGTGCGCAAAACGAAAACGGCGGCTTCTTACAGGGTGCGGCCATGATGTAGGTGAAAGCCAGTGTGTAAATGACAAACAAGGCTTGGGCGCCACCCGGGCAGCAAGTCGTCAATTATTTACCGGCCGACCAAAAAATGTTGCGCCATTGGCGCTCGGGCGCTTTAAAGGTCCACCCCTGAAGTACCTGGGTGTTCACCTCAATAGCAAACTGAACTGGTCCAACAACACAGATGCTCTGTATAAGAAAGGCAAAGCCACCTCCACCTCCTGAGGAGGCTGAGGTCCTTCTGAGTTAATTCCCTGCTTCTAAAATCATTTTATCACTCCCACCCACTGCATTCCACTGTGGAGACCGTGGACAGCTCCTTCAGAGGCAGACTGAGACATCCCAGATGTAAAACAGAACGCTACCGTAGGTCATTCATCCCCTCTGCAGTAAGAGTGTAGAACTCCTCAGTCTAAGCTGTACTGGCATTATTCTGCTACACAATAACACCAATGCAATACTCAGTATATGTGCAATACCTGTGCAATACCTGATTTACATAGTATGTCTATGTCCCTTACAGTATACTGCATAGTTCTGCAATCCAAGTTTTTCATTTATGATTTTTAGTGGTCAAAGGTTACAATGCTAGCTTACCTATGTGTGTACATGTACCTTTGTTATTATGCTTCGTCAAATAACTATATGAAGTGTTTGTGCTGTTGTAACAAGTTAATTTCCCCACTGTGGGTTCAATAAAGTTTATTCTATTCTATCCTTGTAACCCTATCCCAACTAATCCTGGGAAAGGGTTGGCCAGTAAACACACCAGACCTCTCCTTGAAATCGAGGGAACAGAAGGATGCATTTGAACATGCATTTTGAGGGGCCTTCAAAGGCTTTAAAATGCAGACTTGGAAGGCCACGGCACCTGAATATGGAATTTATTTTTTAAATGTGAACAAATTAATGAGCAAGTAGCAGGTTTTCAACTAGTAACTGAACAAAGAATTACTTAGAAGGTACATTTACAGCAAACATTACCTGAATTTTGTCTAAAAGTAAAGCAGATGAGTTGAAACTTTGAACACCTTCTAGGATCACTCTTAAGGTGCCGCTGTCTTTATTTTCCAGTAGTGACACCTTGTCTTTCTGTAATATGCATTTCAAATGTCAGTCTTTGGTGATGGCAGTTTGCAAACATTTAATGATGCCAAAAATGCCTTAGAGCCAAAATCCCATTTCCAAAACATTTGTGAAGGATTCAAGATGCATAGAAAGTCCAGCAGCATCATGACACATGTGATTCAGCTGTTGGGATCAGCCTCTCAGCCAGGAGACCTCAGAACATCCATAAATAAAGGTACATAAAGATCTTTGCAGAGGAACTCCTCCAACCATCCAACATCAGTTTTTCTCCAGCATGATGGAGCACCAGGCCTTAAGGATAAAGTCAGAACTAAGTGGGTCAGGAACAAAACATCAACATGTTGGGTCCAGGTCCAAGAAACTCCCAAGACTTTAATCCCACTGGCAGCTTGTGGTCCATCCTCCAGAGGCAAGAAGACAACGCAAACCCACAAAGCATTGATGATGAAGAACAAGCTCCATCAGACAAGATCTGGACCAAAAGATGATTGACGGCATGTCAGGGTGAACTACAGAGGCCTCGAAGGACCAGCACTGGATATAAGTCAGTGGCACAGGACAGGGGCGCAGATAGGATTTTCAAACTGGGGGGGACAAAGTTCCAATATACCCTACCCCAAACACACACACACACACACACACACACACACACACACACAGAGCTCAGTCAGTTTGTATAATTTCATCCAACGGTTTACGTAAAAACTAACTTTTATATACGTGTCTGAAGCCGTTATGCAACAAAGCTCTGCCTGATCAACACTATAAATGATAAATGATCCGCACTTGTATAGCATCTCTCAGAGTAAGGACTCCAAAGCGCTTTACACTACAGTGTATCATTCATCCATTCACACACACATTCACACACTGATGGTGGTGAGCTACGATGTAGCCACAGCTGCCCTGGGGCGCACTGACAGAGGCGCTCCACTATTTAATTCAGTCATTTGTTATTCTCCCAATCAATTACTAACCAAAACCTCATGCTTTATGCAAAACATTAAATGATTTTCAGCACACCGATCTTTACAGAAAACATAAAAGCCCTAAAAAACTGCACATAAAATATATTTATAAAACAATATTCACGTATCACTTAGAGCAGTAGTTCCCAAACTTTTCAGCCTGACCAACAGATGTTCCTTTGTATTTTTACGTTATTTATAAATTTTCATTATATTAGGAAAGTTTTTGTTTATATATAAACATATAAATCTCTTTTTAAATTTTATATTTTACTTTTTTTATGATTATGTGGCACACTTGACTTCCATACTAATGCATCGGCATCTGCCTCTTTTTTACGGCTTTTTTTTACGTTGTCGCTACGTCTGTCACGTTAGCGGCGTTTTACCATCGTTTCCACATCCATCACGTCCCAGAGAAGGTTAAACCAACATCAAACCCAACGTGTGGAGCTTGTAAACTCCACACACCTCTCGTGCAGCACCAGCTGTCTGATGCTGCAGCAGCATCCATCTTCCCGGCTGGATGAGTGAATTTCTTCATCAGAGTCAATATTCTGCTTCATAATCAGAGTCAGTCATGACCAGACAAAGTGATCAGTCAACAAAGACCAGACCTGCCGGCAATTATATGTTTTATCTAATATTTACGCTCTTCATGTTGCGCACATCTCCTCTCCCCAACTGGGAGCCTCTCGGCGGGAGGCGATTTTCAAACTCTAAAAACTCCCAAACTTTGCTCAGCCTGAAGGTTCCACATCTCCACTATCATCTGGTGTAAAGTAGTAACTTCATGAGGGATCATATTTGTAGATGAGACTTGTTAAAGTCAGCAATGAGGCTTTGGCGCTTTTAACGAGTAAGTCCCAACACTGACAACAACGTACTGAAACTAGAACCAACACACATAAACAGACAGATCGGTCCCGCCTACTTACACTGTTGGTCTTTTTTAAATACGCAGTAATCGTTGCTTTCCTTTTTCGCTTCATCCTGCATCCTAGCAGCAACCACTTTGGCGCCTCTGGAGTCGGTGTTTGTTTACGTCATGCTTCATTCAATGTAATTGGAAAAAGGAGCTTCAAGCGCTTAACCTCCTTCTTTGTTTTCTTTCTGGCCTTAGATGGGGGGGGGGGACGTATCGGGGTCGATCTGAATCTGGGGGGGGACAGATCCCCCCCGTCCCCCACCCTATCTGAGCGCCTGGCACAGGAGTTAAGTGCTCACCCGGTAATCGGAAAGTTGCGGGTTCGAGTCTCGCTCAGTCTGTCGCTATCGTTGTGTCCTTGGGCAAGATACTTAAGCCCCCTTGCCTGCTGGTGGTGGTCAGAGGGACCGGTGGCGCCAGTGCTCGGCAGATTCGCCTCTGTCAGATCGCCCCCGTAGCGCATCTCCACCTGGGTGTGAAAGTGTGTGAATGGGTGAGTTACTGACTGTTGTAAAGCGCCTGGGGGGGGGGGGTTCCAGGACTCTAGAAGGCACTATATCAAACACAGGCCATTTTACCATTTTGATTTAGTACTGAATTTGTATAAATTTGATTTAACTCCAATAAAAACCCAGAAAACATATGACAGACTTATAATTCTACTTCAGTAACCATGGGAACGTCAAACAAAAAGACCTAAAACGCTGAAGCAATGAACTTTTGTGAAAACCAGCAACTTTTAGCTATGATTGTTCACACACACACACACACACACACACACACACACACACACACACACACACACACACACACACACACACACACACACACACACACACTCTGTGCAGACCTATATTTGGTTTACCAACATTACGAGCTGAAGATGTTCTGTCAGTTGTTTTTGTGAACTCAGATCTCTCTGATAAGGCTCGGGTCTGTTATGATTGCTGTGATCTAAAATCTGACACTACTGCAGCTTATGCTCAGCAGCTCTGACAGAAAAGGATGTAAAAAGCCATCATCTTCAAGCATCTTCCACCACATCACCAGCAAGAATCCACAAGGTTCTCAGAAACACCAGTGACCAAAGGCCAAGGTGAAGCTCGTCACTATCTGGTGGCATCAATCAAGCTAATGTCTCAACAAGGAGAAAAAAACAGGCCTGAAGGTCAAACAGAAGATACGTTCAGAACAACAGCTCTACTGATCTGCAGGCTAGGGGCTGCATGACTTAATTTTTTTTAAAGTCGACAGTCAAGTCATGAAAATCGAGTTGACTTTGACTAGTCGTTGATGACGTCATACACCTGAAGCGGCACGCGGGGGGGTGGGGGGTCGGTTAGCTGGAGTCTTTGACAATTAAAATTGCCATCACATTTTCAATGTTAAACACGTCTCTTTTAACAACGGTAGTTTCTGCATCTTTACTGCTCTGCTTCAGCCCCCCCACCCCACCCCACCCCACCCCGCTCGCAGCGACCGCAAACTCACTGATGCGCCTGCAGCCTCTCAGAGTTTCTGTTGCTCTAAACATTAAAATAATTATTTCATTTTCTGTTCCTCACTTCTGATTACCTTCAATGGTGTCTGTTTGTTGCAACCACCAGGTACAAAAACTAACTTGTTTTTATTTGACTATTTTTCTGTCCTGCCTGTTTATTATCTTCCTGCATCTCCTCTCAATCCTAAAGAGAAACTGCTACCTGGGTTCATATATATTCACCTCATGAGTTACCTTTCAACTGCAGTTCTAAAAGATCTACCGACCGCTAAAACATGCGTCACTGGAAGACAAAACAGGTGATGTGCCCCGCTCCACAGCAGCGAAACGCATCAGGCACAAATAAAAGAATAAAAGACAGAAAGCATAAAAGGAAATGAGCCGACATGAATGATCGTGTGTTAAATTCGTTTTTGAGGTGGCGACACCTGATTTGATAATGTTACTGTGGCCGTGCTCAGGATGCAGATGTCTGGAGCGCGTCAACGATCAGAGCTTTGCATGTGCAAGCTGGTTAAGGTTAGGATGGGGGTGAGGGGAAGGTTTAATTGCAAGAGGATAAAGGTCACAATTTGGTTAAATGTCCGTTTTACGGCGGGCGTCAGTACCGACGCTCTGGCACAGCACGTCGCCTCCCGCATATGTTCTTCCTCTCACATGTGATTGTTTCTGAAGCTTCTGCTTAAGTCACACTCTTCTCAGAAAGCACCCACAAGGCTTCCCACTGTGTAAAGGTTGGTTTATGCTTGACGCGTCCGCGAGGTCCGCACGGAAAAGTTGCGTCATTTTGCGTCATTTTAACAACCACGCCCCTCCACCGCGTCTCCGCACGGCCCAGAATTTCCGCAACGCGCACCTCAGAAAATTTCTAACCACGCGGGCGGACGGACGCGGAAAAACATGGCGGACCGGCAAGAACTAGTATGGCAGAGGTTGGTAAATACAGACATTTGTATGATTCAGCTCTCAGAGATCACCATGATCAACATGTTGTTAATAATTCTTGGAGAGAAATAGCTCGCACTGTCGGAAAAGACGAGGACGCTGTTAAAAATGCTGGAATGCCATGTTGTAAACAACAGTAATTTTTACTTCTACTATGGTGTAGTGTTGGATGCATGCCGTAGAGCTCCATGCTGCCCCCTACAGTTTGGGAGAATATTGGCTCACCGCAGAGACGAGCCGCACGATCCATAAACGCTGCGAGTTGTGAAGCGTGTTCCATCCGCGAGCCGCATCACCGCGCGGAAAGTGAATGTGTCAAGCATAAACCAAGCTTAAGAAGTACGCACCAAAGATGTTTACGTGTATAAAGCTGAATGAAAATCTCTGGTTCAGAAAGAATGACAAACTTTTATTTGTGTCTGACCTTTAAGAGCTTCTGCAACACCATCAAAATCAGCCGCCACCATCTCGGGCCTCGTTCCTGGCAGGTTCACCATTTCTCTGAGCTCCTGTAGATAAAGAAGTGTGGCCGTTGTATCCTGGGGACTCTCAGCTCTTGTGTGGGTTTATTTTAGCTGCTTTGGCCTCCTTCTGAAAACCTAAAGATTTCTACTTAAAAGCTCCCTGATTGTTTATTTTCTCCATCCATTTTGTTTCACAAAACCGGGACATGTGACTATTTTTTACTCTATTATTATTCGCATCACCTTTTGTGATTCTGGACATATTTGTTTAGTTACGGTTTTACTCCTCAACCTCTGCTACATGTAACTTGATGAAAGAACTGACAAATTACAGCAATGAGCAGTAAATTATAAAAAAACAAATAATAGAAATGGGTTAGGGTTTTCTGTGAGCTGAGAGAAGCGATAAGCAACTATCTGGGGCGGATGTTGAGAGACCATCAGACTTGGAACCACCTGGCTAATTAACTTAAAGCGTGGCGCGATTAAAAGAGCCAACATTGACTTGGAAACGGGACTGCAGGCAGCTGTTCTGACCCACTAACAACCCGACTGGAGATTAAAACCACTGAATCAAAATAAGACACAATGATCTGAAGTTATTCCCAGAGCTGAAATGTTTACCTCTACATGCTGAAGCTGATCATTTGTCTTAAATTAAGATTGACTTAAACTGAACCCTTGATCTGTGTGAGACACGGTGTCGAGGTGGTGCTTCGTTCACTTCGGTCCAAGGACAGACTATCTGAAATGAAACCAGACATGTGGACTGGTGCAGTCTCCTGCTACTCTTCCTCACATGTTCTGGACGTGCCTGACCCTACGGGGATATTGGTGTTCTATCTTTGACGCATTCTTCATGATCTGTGGGACCAGCGTTCAATAATTGTTTAAACTAAATTAGGCAGGTGCATACATTTGGACACTGTTTTCATTTTAATGAATCCAAAAGCTTTAGAACTAATTATTGGAACTCAATATTGGTTTGGTTAGCTTAGTGACCCTTGACCTCCATACACAGGTGAATCCAAGTATGAGAAAGATTATTTAAGGGAGCCAATTGTAAGTGTCCCTCCTCTGAATAGTCTCTGAAGAGCAGCAACATGGGGTCTCAGAACAACTCTCACATGAGCTGAAAACAGATTGTTCTCCATCATGGTTTAGGGGAAGGATACAGAAAGCTGTCTCAGAGATTTCAGCTGTCTGTTTCCAAAGTTAGGAACATAATGAGGAAATGGAAGACCACAGGCACCGTTCAAGTTAAGGCTCCAAGTGGCAGACCCAGAAAAATCTCAGATAAACAGAAGAGAAGAATGGTGAGAAGAGTCAGAGTCAACCCACAGACCCGCACCAAAGACCTACAACATCATCTTACTGCAGATGGAGCCACCGTGCTTCTTTCAACTATTCGGTGCACTTTACACAAGGAGATGCTGTATGTGAGAGTGATGCAGGGGAAGCCTTTTCTCCACCCACAGCTCAAACAGAGCTGCTTGAGGTTTGCTAAAGCACATCTGGACAAGCCAGCTCCATTCTGGAGTAATGTGCTGTGGAACTAAAACTGAGTTATTTGGGCTTAACAAGGGAATTATGCATGGAAGAAAAGAACACAGCGTTCCAAGAAAAACACCTGCTACCTACAGTAAAACATGGTGGTGGTTCCATCATGCTGTGGGCTGTGTGGCCAGTGAAGGGACTGGGAATCTTGTTAAAGTTGAGGGATGCATGGATTCCACTCAGTATCAGCAGATTCTGGAGAACGATGTCCAGGAATCAGTGACAAAGCTGAAGCTGCTCCAGGGCTTGGTCTTTCAACAAGACAACGACCCTAAACACTGCTCAGCATCTACTAAGGCATTCATGCAGAGGAACAAGTAGAACCTTCTGGAATGTTCATCTCAGTCCCCAGACCTGAATATTATTGAGAATCTGTGGCGTGAAGCCATCAAGCCTGAATGAACTAGAGATGTTTTATAAGGCAGAATGGTCCAGAATACCTCCAAGCAGAATCCAGACTCTCATTGGTAGCTGTAGGAAGCATTTAGAGCAGAACCATTCAATTCCGGGCCTGGAGGGCCGGTATCCAGCACGTTTTAGTTTGAACCCTGATTCAACACACCTGACTTCAATCAGCAGGTGATTAACAGGTTTCTGCAGCGCCTGATGAGCTGCTGCACAGATGATTCAACCACTGAATCTAGTGTGTTGGACCAGAGAAACCACCAAAGCGTGCTGGATGCCGGCCCTCCAGGCCCGAACGCGCTTTACAGGCTGTTATTTCTGCAGAAGGAGGATCTACCAAATACTGAGTTCATTTCTTCACGTCTTTTTTTGTGGTGTCCATATTCATGCATCTGAACAAATTTAATTTAAACAATTATTGCACACTTTCTGTAAATCCTATAAACGTAGTTTCACTTCTCAAATATCACTGTGTGTGTCTCCTATACGGTATATGGAACTACAAATGTATACAGGAAGAAACAATACAATAATATCTTTAGTTAAGTAACAAAGTATATAGATTAGTAATGTGGTGTTTATATATTAATGATAAAGGTCGTGTTTGTCGCACACCTTTATTGTGCTTGCAACCTGCATGGGACCCCTCCTCCCCACGATCAGCACCCTGCAGACCCGACTCTGTGCCAGAGCTTCAAGAGCTGGCTGGGTAATGTCTGTTTTCTGCAGAAAAACAACACTTTTCAGTACAGATTCTGAGAAAGGAAAGTAGTTTTACTCTAGAAAACTTGATAAGCCACGGTTATGAGACGTTATTAATACCGGTCCGGTATCTACACAATGACATGGAGCAGTGGAAAGAAAACCCCCTGTAGCGACTGGTGTTGGTGAGATGTAAATGTTTTAGTATAACTGCATTAAAATCCCAAATTCAGAAACTAACAAACATATTTAGAATTATAAATGTTTTAAGGGCTTCAGAAAAAATTCTCCCAACTAACTTGTTGGCCACTAACAGAAGGTTTTCTATATTTCTGCTAGAATGGCCGCGTATGTTGAAACTACATCATTTGAGTCACGCTTGTGCAAAGATCTGACTTTTCTCTACAAAATGGATCTTTTCAACCAGTCGTAACCCCTACCTAAAACACGGCTGACACACAAAACTGAAGTTTTAGGTCTGCGTGTCTCTCACCTTTAGCGCATCCAGAGGAGACAGCAGTATTCGTGCCACATCCAAGGCCACGTTGCCTTGTCCCAGGATCACAGCCGTTTCACAGCTCAGGTCAGGACGCAGCTGAGTTCAACAGAAAAGCAGAACAATTATATTAAATAAACTAAGAGTGCAAAGAAAAGGGATGACTTTTCTTTGGTAGACGTTTATCATGCAAACCTCCTGACAGCTGGGTAAGCCGTTGTACCAGCCCACGAAGTCTTTGGCTGAATACACACCAGGTAGGTCTTCTCCTGGAACCCCCACGCTTCTGTTTCCCTCAGCACCATAGCTCTGCCACAAAATATGCAAAACAGCCACACAAATACCACATTTTGCCTGAATATAACTCCTCACATCAGGGTTACGATGCACAAGGAGGCGTGTCCCATATTCTCACCAGTACAATGGCGTGGTAGGCCTCCTGCAGCTCGTCGACACTCACATCCTCCCCAACGTTTACATTACCATAGAAACTACAGCGTGGATGTTTAGCTGTTTGTGTGAAGGTATTGATGACGTTCTGAGAAGAAAACAAACTAAATTGTAGGAAAACCCTTCATATGATGTAAAAACAACACTTATTCTTGGTCTAAAGGGAGGCGTCTGAAGTCTTAGCAAAGATTAGTCAAAGATCAGAAAGAATCTGTGATTTAACCCTCCTACTGGGTGACCTCACCAGGAAAGTTGACCATGGCAGGGGTGAGGAGTGAGCACCACCTCACCCCGCCGCGTGGACCTCAAGGGATAAACCATCAACCCTGCTCAATGGTCAACTTTCCTGGCGGGGTCAGCCAATAGGACCGTAGGAGGGCTAAAGAACCAGAAGAACTAACATCTAGAAGAGGAGACTGTAGTAAAATGCTGATTTACATGTGGTTTTAAATGATTTATATGGCCAACATCGCATAAAAGAAGTCAAACGAACACAGCTAAAGTTTCATCAAGGCTAGAGCAGAGAGTACGGACCTACACAAAGCTTTGGCTAGTTTGTATGTCGATCCTAAATACCCACAGTCTTTCAGAAGCTTTCAACTAAACAGAGTCGTTATCCGTTATTGACTGACAGGACTTCATCAAGTGAGTCATCCTTTTGGCTTCTCAAAAGTGAAACTACGTTGTTTAAAGAAGCTGTACACCCCAGGTTTACTTAGTCTGACAGTTTTACCATGTAGACAACTGGGTCTAAACTCCAAACCCAGAGACCTGTTTGTGTTGCTATGGGCTTCCTAACAGCATGACTGTGGATAAAATAGCTGTACACCTTCTGCTGAGGAAAGAAAAACCTACAATGGTCGCTGCAGTAATGGGAGACTGAAACTAACAAAAGTCATCGGAAAGAAATCAAAACTTTACTGAAAATCAACTATTTAAAGTTAGACGTTACCTTTGAAATACTGTTACACAGAATAATTTAAAAACATCATCACAGGTGTCTTCAGTCAGGCGGTCCGTCAGTCTGCCCGGTCAAAGGCAATGGTAGTCACAGTGCTGTCTGGGCTCTGGGTGTGTACCACACTGAACAGGGACTAGAGAAATGTGAGGGCACAGTTGTCTTATGAGAAAATAAAGACTGATATTAACTAGCACTCTAAAGCTAAAGACTAGAAGACCATGTCCTAGTCCACGGGTCTGTTGGCTACCTCCTGGATGTAGATGTAATAGGAAACCTGATGACGGTTATGTTCTGAACATACTTTGTTCCATTAGGACCAACAAGTCTTGAATCTGTTCAGAGTTCAATGAAATCTGAAGACTATCAAGGTGCTCTGGAGCTAGAAGTCCTGCCAAGTGTCAGAGAGCTTGGTATCTGTCTCAGGTCCTCCAACCGGATTATGTAGCTAAAAATACCAAAAATGGGTCAGAACCAGACCCTGAAGTGATCATCTGTGAGTCCTGATACAGATCCTGCCCTGGTGAACATCTGGGGAAGCAACCCTCTGGACCTGAGACAACTGGAGTGATTTGCTCATGATAGTAAACCAGAAGACCTCTGGACATATTTGGACATTATCTCAAAAGGATGAGGAAAGTTATTTTAGTCCAAATCAGTTTCATTAGGTTAATCTTTTAAGATTCTGTTGACCAACAAATCAAAAGTGTTTTCCGATTTTCATGAGATAGTTTCCAGTACACCTGCTTTTTAATGAGCTGCAGACCAGATGGACAATACAAAGAATGATCTCAAACATCTTGTTTGACTTTAGAGGAGAATAAAATCGTATCCTCTAAGATCATAGTTCCTACTAAAAGCAGCTCAGAGGACAAACGCAGGAAACCGACCGGCTTGTATAAAGTCAGAGAAACAGAATTCACTCACTGCTGCTTCCTTTCTGCTTTGCTGGGTTGTTGCCTTAATCCTTCTTGTTTTGTTGTCTAAATGTATTTTTGTCTATTTCAAGTGTGACATTTACTTTAAAAATAAAACTACTACTAGGGTTGTCACGGTAACCGGTGTAGCGGTAAACCCCGGTAAAAAAGTGGACAATAATAATAACTGTCTTGTTTATTAAAAATTTTATTATCTCAGTGGATTACCGTGGCTGCGTTGTAGGCACGGTGACCCTTACCAGCCACCGTATCATCTGCTGAAGTTGCCGGCGGCACATGCGCAACTTTGTTGTTTACAACCAAAACTTTCTTGAAGCTAAAGCTGAAATAATGACCAAAGGAGGAGACGGCAGCGCGCAGGACATTTATTATCCCTCAAAGAAGACAAAGTGGGAAGTACGGGCATTTTTTGGATATTTGAAGAATGCCGAGGGACAGTTGATAGAAGACGGCTGTCCTGTTTGCAGCACGTGCAGAAAAAGTGTCTGTGAAAGGCAGCAACGCTTCAAATCTCATGACACATCTGCGTGACCATCACCCACAACTCTACAGTCAACGCAAGGCAAGCTAACGTTAGCGTTTTAGCTCAAATGCGTGATCCGAGGATTTGGGTTGAGGGAGAATGCAACGAGTTGCTATATAAAGCAGCCGCAGCGCCGCTACCTGCATATAAACCGTGTCGCGGACACCGCCATGTTGAAATGAAGCTATGCATTACGGGGCTCCCAGGGGCAGATAAGAGTTGGTCTCTCTCCGAGAATAATTATGAATTTAACAATGATTATGTAAACAAAAAAGAAATAAATAAGAAAATGTAAACAAATAAACAACATAATTACAAAATAACACATTTTAGGCAAAATTTAGACACAAACTGAGGACCTGATATACAGGGTTTATTTAATTGTCTGAAAATGTAACACGTTTACTGCGATAATACCGAAAACCGTGATAATTTTGGTGAGGTTAAATTTTCACACCGTGACAACCCTAACTACTATTAAAAAAAAATACTACAAAGTATTTGTTAAAATGACATCAGCAAATACTCCCCTGCATTTAGAGCTTATTTACATAAAACACTTCCTTCTCACGTTTACTTCCTGTTTTCATGACTGACGGGCTGTTCTTTGGCCTTCATTCAGTCCGAGTGAAAACTGAGAAATCACTTAAGTAAACAGGACTGAGTTAGGTGTATTACAACTAGTACATAAAAAGGAAGCAAGTACTACAAACGTCCTGTTTTACTAGAGAAAGGTTAAGCCAAGTTCACACGGCAGGGTTTTTAAATTGTCAGACAATTTTAAAAGCTTGACAGACAACACACTAGTGATAAAATCTTTAGTAGATAAAATCACGAGTATGCCAGGTTTGGTTCTACTGTGTGTGTTCTTCAGCAACACAGGAAAAACTACACATGAACCAGGTTACACGGGAAATTTCGCAAAACCTCTGGTGATCAAATGGGACTTTGGGGTAAACGAACATGGTGGAAGAGGAGCAGGTATCCATCACCTCACTTTCTGATTGGTTCACGTCACAGTCAACAGGCAGCACACTAGTCTGTCCTCTACAGGGAGCCGAAGTCTCCTCCCTTTCAGGTCGGCTCATGGGTCCCCGAAAGAACGAAAAAATTAATGCAAGTCAACAGAGCTAAAAGAGCTATTTTCTTTGCCTGACTACAAATCGGACATTGGAACGTTGCGTATGACGTAACCACAGAATCTCCTCTCCCCTAGCGTAGCTGCTACTAACCACATGACCAGGTATATGGTGGTTCTTTCCTGTCTGGTCTTGAACTTTGCTGAACTTACAACCGTTTTACCTCTGCTTCGTTCTGTGTCCGTGTTCGATGACGTCAATTTGGTGATGCGCATTTGTAGTTCTGGACTTATTTTCACACAAAACGTAAAACAACGTTTCCCAAAATTTTGTCTTTAAAATTCAGGGACATCATATTTGAATATCCATTGTGAATATCCATTGTGAATATCCATTGACCAAAACCAGCAGAATTTGAAAATAGCGTTTTCAGCCCCTTTGACTTACATTCATTTTAGCGTTCTTCCGTGTAAGCATGGTCCGGAAGTCAATGGGCATGACTTAGGCTCCCTATATCGGCCCGAGACAATCCAACATGTAAAATGTGCCTGATTTATCATCTGATGAGTTCTGATATCCTTCCAAGCACTCATAACACACCACACACAGCAGGAATATCTGATAAAATAATCTTTATAGTCATTGCGAGAATTGGGGAGCCTAAAGATGGTCAGAAGGGGAGCATCAGGTCAAAAATCAGCAGAATTATTTTGCTGTGTGAAACAGGCCAAACAGACAGAAAAACACAGTTGAAATATTTGTGGGAATCGTTTAGCGGTCTAATAAATCTGAGAGGAAGGACTCACCTTGACTTCAGGATGATCGGGGGCCACTCCAAACCGGACCAGTCCAAATGGGACAGGCAGCCGCTCATAAACGTCTACTTGGACATTTTGGTGAGCCTAATGGACACAAAAGCAAAAGTTAGATTAAAGCAGATATTCCCAAACTGATTATTTGTCAATTTTATTGTCCCCCAACTAAAGCTGATCTAATTCAAGATGGCCACCGCAGCTGTCAAAAATGTTCATCGTGGTTCAGTCAGTTTTAGAAATACTGAGCAATAATTTGGTGCTGCGGATGATCTAGAACATGGACTGAGGGCTAAATGTTTAACAAAGATTTGGGGATTTTGAGGGAACTCGAGCATAAAGTTGTTGTGTTACAAGACTTGACTAAAACACCAAGAACTCCATCACTTCTCAACATTTCTCAACTCAAAAGAAAACACTTTTGCTGCAGAAACCGGCGCAGTGAAGAAGCAGCTTCTAAAACCAGCTCACTAGTTGTGGAATACTAAAAACCGCTAGCACACTTTCTGTCAGAAACGCTCTTAGCTGATTTCCACACCCCTAGTTTGGTTCCTCTGGCCTGAATCGACTCAACAGAGTTTGTTCTAATGTTAGTTCCTTTTGACACACATAAAAACTACAACTGAAACATTTGGTTTTACTACACACCAGGTGAGAACGTTCTGTCTGCTGACTCGTCAGATTGTTTGGGGGTGGGGCAACCAGAAGTAAAAACAGGAAGAGGGTTCTGAGTTGTAATCCCGAGCTAGTAGAGAACAGGTTCTAACGTGTCTCCCTGAGGTGTTTATAAACTATTTCAGTGTTTTTATGAGTCAGACCTGATGAATCTAGTCATCTCCTCAAATTTCAGCTTGTCGATCGTTCATAGAAGTCCTCACTTCTTTATGGTAGAGGGCTTGTATTTGTATAGCACTATCTAGATTTCTACAACCCCCCAAGGCACATTACAAACCATCCAGTCATCACCCACACACACACAAACACATTCACATGGTAATGAGCTACAGGTAGCCACAGCTGCTCTGGGGTGCACTGACGAAAGCAAGACTAGCCAACACAGGCGCCACCTCTGACCACCACCAGCAGGAAAGGCGGGTTAAGTGTCTTTCCCTAGGACACGACTGTGACAGGCGAAGTGGGACTAAATTCTGCAACTCTCCGGTTATGAGACAGGCACTTTACTCCATCACCACCGTCGTTACAGCTAGCTAGGAGCTACTGGAGCTACTGATGTTTGTGTGCCCTCCCAAACCCCAGAATACCATACAAACCTGGCTAGTGGAGTTCATGTGGTCGTTGTGTCAGACTGAGGTCTGGTCAGTCTACCTCTCTAAACCAGCGGTGTCAGAACTGTTCAACACCTCGCAGACCACAGAAATGTGATGCAAAACGGATGTTACAGTCGTATTTGATACTCCTCAAAACAGGTTTGAAGCATCGACATAAAAATATTGGACAATGGGTTTCCATAGGCTCCAATAAAGCGTTTTTGAGGCTAAATGGGAGGTGGCCACCACCGCCATTTTGACCGTGTCACAGGTTCCGTCAAGCCCAGACAATTCCACAAAAGGGAAGAGAGGTGGAGCTGAGGGTGGGGCTGTAAGGCTGGGATCAACTGACGACACCCGGTCGAACTAGCTACAAGCTAACCTGAAGCTAACCCAAAGCTAACGCGGAGGTGGGAGCTAAGCTAATGGAGGTAGCAACCTAGCTACAACGGGAGTTAACTGTGCACAACACCAGAGCTTCTGAGTCAGAGATGACCGCTGCGTAAAACCGGGTGGAACACAGAGTCTCCGAGACCTCCACAAGCTGGCAGCCGCACAGCAGACAAGCGCCGCTGCGATCTGAGATGCGCAGAGCTGCCGCTGGGGAGAACCGGGTGGAAAGGTTTCCATCCCAGAGCTCCACAAGCCAGCAGCCCGCGCAGCACACAGAAGCCACGATCAGACAGAGATACGCCGAGCTGCGGGGAGGGGAGAACCAGGTGGAAAACATCGGTCTCCCGAGAGCTCCACAAGCCGATAGTCGGAACCCAGCTCCACCAACATGTTATATTTCAACCCATTTTCTAAAGTGCAGCATTATGTTAAATGCACTGGGTTTTACCCTATTACATTTAAATTTCATGGTTAAACAGTACATGTTAAAATCTAAGCTCAGCTCGGCAGTGACCTAAAATACATAAATATAATTTCACTTACCGAAAAAAATGAAGTGGAGACTCCTTGGACGCTCTGTTAGTGCAATTAATGCCACAGCAAGTCATTTTGTCCAACAATTGCACAAATAATATCCAAAAGAGAATACACAAACACAGAGACTCAAAATCCCGGAACAGTTTCCAGGCCCTGACCGAGGCTCTACTGAGGCCTTTCCACGGAGCTAGCTCTGCGCTCACGTGGGTCTGATGCTCATTAATTATACAGAATTTTAGGCTTTTAATACACTTAAACAGAAGAGTGAGAAAAACATTCACCCCCCTCAGAGTTGTCATGAGTGTAAACTAGATCATTTACACCATAAACATGTTTTGGTACCAGGCTGTAAACATGTTTATTTCTGCTGTGAAATTGGTATTTTTAACATGAGGATTTGCTCGCTTCTGACACCAGCCCCCAGTGGATGAGGGTGGAAATGCAATTTTTGTCACTTCCGTGTTGGACTCAATTTTTAACCCGCATTGCGGGGGCTTGGTTGTAGCTCATTTGGGATCTGTGGCTTCAGTTGAAGTATTATTTCAGCCTTTCCAATGTTAATCAGCTGCTCCCGATTGTAAACCAGCTTGTTACCATGGTTACGCATCATAGCAAATGCTCAAAAAGTGAAAAAAGCTAAAAAATTGCAGTAAAAATCCTCCAAGCTTCACAGCACCAGAAACAGAAAAGTAAAGTGTCCAAAAATAGTTTTTCTTGAGAAACTAGAAGAAAAAATGCTCAAGAAATGGCAAAACTTACATATAGTCAACAGAGCTGCTCCAACATGCAGCCACCCAGAGCAGCGCAGTTCCGAAAAAAAAAAAAGTTAATCATTTTATTTAAAAGAACTGAAGCTTTTCGTTTCTATGAACAAAACTCGTTAGACGGACTCTTTGGGTGTTTTAGGTGGAACTGGAAAACAAAAGTTGCTAAACGAGTCACGTGTTACTTCCTGTTCTGCTCTCTCAGATTGTACCTTATGTGGGCATCGAGTCAACGAATAGCAGAGGAAACGTTTCTTAAAGAGCAAGTCACCCCCTACCAGAGTCTAACTCCACTCCACTCCACTCCCAGCATTGTGACATCATAATGTACCAGTTTACATCATAGCATACCTCTTAGCCAATAGCGGTGGCAGATTTAAATTCTAATACAGTGCAGAGTTTTTAACCTGACAAGGGCACAACACTGACGGTTTTAGGCAGAATATTTAAATTTTAACGAAGATGCACTGAAGTGCCAAATTATAGACTACACGTGTCTGCAGCACGATTAGACACTCGTTTATTTAGTTTATCAGCAAAAAAAGTTGGTTTGGGGGTGACTTGCTCTTTAAGGTGTGACCAGAGTTACGAAGACACTAAGAATGAACCCGTTGAACACGCAGTTCAGAGTAAAGTTTATCCAAGACTTCTTGTTCCTTTAACAAGTTTTCATTTAACAAACTGTAAACTATAACCTTGGTTTAGTTAAAGCCTGAAAGGACTTGTAACTGTCTGAAGAATATTAACTTCTTGTGTAGATTCGAAAGTCTTAAAAGGTGACATCTGGACGTATTGTCATGCCCGACACTAGATATTCTGAATCTGTTTAAAATTGTTCTAAATCATTTTCAATGTTCTTATTTTCCTAATAAGTTACGGCATAACTACTTGTCTGTTACTACATAACCGTGTGCAAGTAGGGTGGATTTTCAGCTCTGTGGTGATGCCTGGTATGTCTACAGGCTATGAGTGGGTGATGTGTGTGATGAGCCTGAAGAGCAACGTCCAGATTAGACTGTGGAAAGAGCTGACAAATGAAAATGAGGATGTCATGGCCTTTTATACACCGAGCTCAGGGTATTTATTTTATTTTATTAAAAGGTGTCGTTCACTCATTTTTTTAAATGAAGTTGCTGAGGTCTCTAGCATGAACAAATGCCTAGTGAGGAGTTTTCTATGCTCCTGTTTTAAGAGGAAGAAGATAGTTGGAGGAGGTGGGGGGGAAAATTTCAGGATTTGGAGTCTTTTTCATTAATATTCAAGAGCTATGCCAACATCTTGTCTCTGATTGGCTAAGAGCAATGAGACTCTTCCACTGACTCTGTCTGCTCTGCAACGTTGACATTTCATCTTCACAAATAACACACATCTGAAGGAGTTCTGCCGTGTGGTGGAGTTGCTAATGCTGCAGTTAGCTTCTACTAGTTGAGACGTCCTCTGCTCTCTCCTGGATGCTAAAATAACAACAGACTACTAAGGTCATAAGCCAGGGTGGGTGAGTCCATGAATGCAAACCGTCCCTGTGACATAGCTCTGTGTGGCTTCTCCTGACCCAGCTGTTCTCCTTTCTGCAGCTAATGCAGAAAAAAGGGTTGAAAACTATTTTCACATTAAGCCTGTGTATGATACTCAGATTGTATTTCAAACAGAACAATCACGTGTCTCAGTGAAGGAGCCCTTTAAGGCTGCCAGTGCATAAGCATTTGCATGAGAGGACCCTGACTAAAATAACGCCAGTTCTTTTGCAGCAGCCCTTTGAAACAGTGATCCAGGCTGTAGATCCATGCAGCTGGATTACTGCAATGCACTTCGCGTTGGAAACAGTGAGTCAGGATACAAAACTCAGCTGAATGTCTTTTAACTAGGGCACAAGTCTCCTTGCGCTGGCTGCTGGTACATTTCAGGATCCATTTTAAAGTTATTTATTTTATCAGATTTTAAGCATGCTGAGCTGCACGGAGTAGGTATTGTGGAAAAGGCCCGTCAGCACAGGCTAAGAGGGAACCGAGCTTTGTCGGATGACATTCCCTTGGACACCAGGCCTCTCTCCTGTCAGGTCATAAAGCTGTCCCTAAAACCCAACCCTCTTCTCCCAGGCTTTTGACATCGGAGATACTGAATTGCAACTTTGCATTATTTATTTTTACAATTTTGATTTTATCGACAACTTGTTTTATTTTGCTTGATTGTAAGCAACTAGCTCTAGTATTGGGCTGTTTTTATTTAGTGTTGGACTGACTTAACTTTTGGTTAATTTGTGGATCATGTGACTGTTTTATTTTCGATTTGGTGTACAGCACTTTGATCTGATGGGATTTAAGTTAAGCTGTCACGGTAAAACTTACAAGGAAGCGTACCTAAAACACCCTGTGACAAACAGGGATTTTGGTGGAACAGATGATGGAGCCCCGCCCACTTTTGGAGCTCAATAGCTCAGGCAGACTTCCATCATTCAGAGATTCAACTGGTCACGGGACGTTTGCATGACTTAACTGGTGTTTAATATCTTTGATGGTTTTTACCGAATCACGGTTAAAGTTGGAGAATTTGGAGAAAATTTTTTGCAAAAAATGTTTTAAACCGAAACTCTTCTCTCTACAACAGCCTTTTAGCACAGAAAGATGTATACACCAAAACATAAAACACTTTAGTTTTCTTTCTCTCACTGCTGTTGAGCCCTTTGTCATGAAAATCAAAATTAGAGAAAAAGCTTCTAGTTTTATCACAGCAGACAATAACAAGGCAACACACGCTGTGGCCATTCGGAATAGACGTGATTTCAAAACAGAAGGTGGACACCTGTCTGACAGCTGAAGGTGACATGTGTGAGTGTGAGAAAGCTCCTGATTAGAGAATCCTCTCTAAGCCTTCCACTGAGCTGCAGCTTTAATGACATCCTTCAACGTTTCTCCAGAATCTTTTATTTCAGTCTTTTGTTTATTGTTAGTTTCTGCAGCAAAAGCACTTCCTGGCTCATCTTGAACCTGAAATCCCCTTCAACCTTTTTTCTACTTGGGACAATAAAGGTAAACAGAAGCCCTTGCTCACAGATGTTAATGTAAAAACTCTTGTCCGTCTCGTTTTGGTGTTTGGAAAAGTTCCTGAGCTTCTCCTGTTTAACACACAGATATCACTGACCGATTTGTTTACGGTGGATTATTATTCCATGGTGTCTACATCAACTTTAACACATAAAAAGAAGGGTATACGACTCACAATAGCAGAGGAGATTACATCTACCTCCTACACCTAATCCCTCCTATAAACACAGCAGGTACACACCTTGAGGAGATGCTGCGCTGTGTAGAAACCTGCAGGACCACTTCCAACAATACACACCTTTGGACTACCAGAAGACAAAAAGGCCTTCCCACACACAGCAAAACCTAAAAAAAGAGTGTATGAAGCAAAGATCAGAACCAGGAGCTGATCTAATAAAGGACACTTAAACTGTAGTAATCTCGTTATTTAGACACATGGTTCTAGTGCTCACAAGTGGGAAAAGACCCCTTTAGCTTGGCTGAATCTTCTATATGTGCTGTTTATACGAGCCGAATTAAAGAGTAGCGTGAGTTTAATGAAAAATTAGCATCTCTTACAACATAAGTCTAATTTTGCCAACCCAGACCTCGGACTGTTGTAAAACCGAACACATTTTGTATCAAGGTCGGCTCAGATGGCTGAAGAGAACTCACCTTTGTGAAGTCTGCGTCTCCCCACGGCGGACAGCAGCAGTTTACAACTCATTGTTCCCTTGCTTGTGGAGACCAGCTGTCAGACATTTATGGGTTGTTTTCGTTAGCAGCTCACAGGGAGATTCTGTCGCCGTGATCTTTGAGCTGGCTCCTCGGGAACGGGATCAAAAGCCAAGGTGGAAACGGTTTATCTTCACCGCGAAGGTTTCTCCTGCAGCGGGCTTTCCTCTAGCAGTCGGCTGCGTGTTTGGGCCTCCAAACGCTTTTGCTGAGTTAATAAACAGATTTGTACGGCTTTAGTAACTTAGTGGAAAAAATAAACAAACCGTTTTCACTGGTGCACTGTGTGTTACATCATGAAGTGTCCGGGGGAAACACAAACAAGTCAGCTCGCTAGTTCCACAGCTCGACTTTTCCTAAACTCCTACAGGCGCTGGTCATAAAACCAGAAAATCAGGACAAAGTTGATCTATTTCAGAAATTCCATTCAAAAAGTGAAACTTGTAAATTAAATAAATTCATCACACACAGACTGATATATTTCTAATGTTTATTTCTTTCGTTTTGATGACAAATAATGAAAATCCCAAATTCAATTGTGGGGCAAAAAAGTATTTAGTCAGCCACCGATTGTGCAAGTTCTCCCACTTACAATGATGACAGAGGTCAGTAATTTACATCATAGGTACACTTCAACTGTGAGAGACAGAATGTGAAAAAATAATCCATGAATCCACATGGCAGGATTTTTAAAGAATTTATTTGTAAATCAGGGTGGAAAATAAGTATTTGGTCAATAACAAAAATGCAACTCAATGCTTTGTAACATAACCTTTGTTGGCAATAACAGAGGTCAAACGATTACTATAGGTCTTTACCAGGTTTGCACACACAGTAGCTGGTATTTTGGCCCATTCCTCCATGCAGATCTTCTCGAGAGCAGTGATGTTTTGGGGCTGTCGCCGACCAACACGGACTTTCAACGCCCTCCACAGATTTTCTATGTGGTTGAGGTCTGGAGACTGGCTAGGCCACTCCAGGACTTTCAAATGCTTCTTACGGAGCCACTCCTTTGTTGCCCGGGCGGTGTGTTTGGGATCATTGTCGTGTTGGAAGACCCAGCCACGTTTCATCTTCAAAGCTCTCACTGATGGAAGGAGGTTTTGGCTCAGAATCTCACGATACATGGCCCCATTCATTCTGTCCTTAACACTGATCAGTCGTCCTGTCCCTTTAGCAGAAAAGCAGCCCCAAAGCATGATGTTCCCACCCCCATGCTTCACAGTAGGTATGGTGTTCTTGGGATGCAACTCTGTATTCTTCTTCCTCCAAACACGAGGAGTTGAGTTTATACCAAAAAGTTCTACTTTGGTTTCATCTGACCATGACATTCTCCCAATCCTCTGCTGTATCATCCATGTGCTCTCTGGCAAACTTCAGACAGGCCTGGACATGCACTGGCTTCAGCAGCGGAACACGTCTGGCACTGCAGGATTTGATTCCCTGCCGTTGTAGTGTGTTACTGATGGTGACCTTTGTTACTGTGGTCCCAGCTCTCTGCAGGTCATTCACCAGGTCCCCCCATGTGGTTCTGGGATTCTTGCTCACCGTTCTCATGATCATTTTGACCCCACGGGATGAGATCTTGCGTGGAGCCCCAGATCGAGGGAGATTATCAGTGGTCTTGTATGTCTTCCATTTTCTGATAATTGCTCCCACAGTTGATTTTTTCACACCAAGCTGCTTGCCTATTGTAGATTCACTCTTCCCAGTCTGGTGCAGCTCCACAATTCTTTTCCTGGTGTCCTTCGAAAGCTTTTTGGTCTTGGCCATAGTGGAGTATGGAGTCTGACTGTTTGAGGCTGTGGACAGGTGTCTTTTATACAGATAATGAGTTCAAACAGGTGCCATTAATACAGGTAACGAGTGGAGGACAGAAAAGCTTCTTAAAGAAGACGTTACAGGTCTGTGAGAGCCAGAGATTTTCCTTGTTTGAAGTGACCAAATACTTATTTTCCACCCTGATTTACAAATAAATTCTTTAAAAATCCTGCCATGTGAATTCATGGATTTTTTTTCCACATTCTGTCTCTCACAGTTGAAGTGTACCTATGATGAGAATTACTGACCTCTGTCATCATTTTAAGTGGGAGAACTTGCACAATCGGTGGCTGACTAAATACTTTTTTGCCCCACTGTATCAGAATATTAGAATATCAAATAAGACCAATGAAAAAAAAAAAAAAAAGAATTTTAGAAATTTTAACCAATTGAAGGTATGAACATAAAAAGTGTGAGCATGTGCAGCCATCAATATTTAGGTGTAGCTTCGTTGGCCTGGATTACTTCAGCAATGCGGCATGGAGTCCATCAGTCTGTGGCACTGCTCTGGTATTATAGAGCCCATGTTGCTCTGATAGCTCTGATGAAGTGTTGGGTCTGGTGTGTTGCATCTTCTTTTTCACAATACCATAGATTTTCCATGGCGTTAAGGTCAGGCCAGTTTGCTGGCCAAACAAGAACCGTGATACCATGGTCCTTAAACCAGGTACTGGTAGCTTTGGCACTGTGTGCAGGTGCCAAGTCCTGTTGGAAAACGAAACCTGCTTCTCCGTAAAGTTGGTCAGCAGCAAACTTCCTGGTAGATGGCTGCAGTGACCTTTGACCGCAGAAAACACAATGGACCAACTCCAGCCAATGACATGGCACCTCAAACCATCACTGACTGGAAACTTTACACTGGACCTCAAGCAACATGGATTAGGTTCCTCTCCTCTCTTCCTCCAGACTCCGGGAGCTTGATTTCCAAAGGAAATGCTAAATGGCCATCTTAGGGTTTTAATACCCCTCAAGGCACTTCACAACACAATCAGTCATTCACCCATACGTTCACACGCTGGTGGGGATGAGCTACGATGTAGCCAGAGTTGCTCTGGGGCGCACTGACAGACCCAAGGACACTACAGCAGAATTCTCCGCTTTGATGCGTCCTCAATTCAATGGGGGGAGCAAGAACGTATCTGGGAACTTTGAGCGAACTTACTATGATGCATTTTAGGATTGGAACAGTCGTTGGGGTATCGCTGAGGACGTTTCACCGGGATGTGAGTACACAAGTTCAAACTAGTATGCATATTGAAAAATCGCCCATTTATCAGAGTCGGAATTCCAACATTTGAGGGTATTCCAACAGAACTTGGAGATTCTGGCTTCCAAGAGTAAGTGGAATTAAATTATTTTTTATTGTTTTTTTTTTCCCCATGTCCTGTCTGGCTGTGAAGCAAACAGAATTGATGTCTGAATGCTGGTAACAAGCCTTACAGATTTACCCTCAGGTGGAGCATCAAAGCGTCTGCTTTTAACATATGCCTGATTCTTAAAACTTCATTGTTATTGTTTTTAAATGCTATTTAATTCCGACCAGACACGGAGACGGGGTGAAAGAGAAAGGAAAAGACAAGGGGGGGGGGGGTTTCACACAAATAAACAATAATGAACAAGAGTCTGCTTCTAGACCTGCAGAAAGAGAGAAAAAAAGGGACAAACAACAATACAAGATCATGCTATCACTGCATCAACCTGATGAAGAAATATAAAATCAACATTGTTTAACTGAACAATCACATGATAATAAATCGTAGTGCATTTAGTGCCAACCACAGCCTTAAGACATGTGTTGAACGTGCCCAAGCCCATACTTATGAGAGCACCATGTGAGCACCTGTGTGTGTACATGCGCTTGTATATGTAAGGTTTCTCTATAGGAGCGTCCAATAGAGAGTGTGAGCGGCTACAGATCCACCCCCAAAGATGTGAAGGAGACAGAGGGAGCTCCAAGTCCCAGGGATCCAGGAGTTGCCCCAGAGTACAGGAACTCCAGGGAGACTGCGACCAGAAAAGCCCCCGCCCCCCTCGAGGCGCAGAGGATCGCCCTGGGGGGCCACAACCAGCAGCCGGCAGAGTCCCGGGAGATATCGGCGGCAAACCCACAGGCCCGCCCGCATCCTCCCACCCCCTAGCCAACCGAGCCCGGGACCCAGCGACCCGGGACCCAGGGGTGACCACCCCCGCCGGGGACCCAGCAGAGACCAGGGACCCAGACCCCACCAGGCAGAGTGGAATTAAATTCATCATTGTACATCTGGTTACTCGTATCACCTTTCAGTAAGAAACCAGATAAGTTGTGTAATGATAACCCCCCCACCATAGCTCCAATGGTAACTGAAAACAAAGAAGTAATGTTTGTACCAATTGACAAATGAATTCAGCTGTGTCACTAAACAGGACTGAGTTGAACAAAGACTGTTTCAGGACACCGGTTAGATTCAAGCAGACAGATTATGTGTCTGCCTTTAAAATATTACTTTCACAAAATTAAGATTAACAACAAAATCATGTTTATGTTTATTCATTTAGGAGACGCTTTTATCCAAAGCGACTTACAATTTATAACCTATAAATCATCATGACCCATTTTCTCCCCACCAACGTGTCATAACAACTGTAACAGAAAGTAAACAGCCAATACTTTCCTCTAAATTTAATAAACATTTAAAGACTCTTTGGGTGAAATAATGATTTTTCAAATACAGACAGAATGCATGAATGATAAAATGCAGGAAAAGGAAGTATATTCATTTTAACCACAGCAAGTCAAGCCGATATATTCTGCAAGCTAACAATTGGAAAAGCAGACACACACACACACACACACACACACACACACACACACACACACATACACACACTCATACCTTTATTGCTTGTGTGAGCCAGGATGTGGTGGCTCAGACTCCTTTTAGAAGACAACAACTTGATAGAAACGTTGACAACAAAAGTCCTTTCACTCTGATGCTTTTCAAGGAGGCCTGAGATCGTACCATCAGCCTTGTCCCTGTTCTGAACAGAGCTGAATGTCCCTGACGGCATTCGTTTATGGAGATGTGATCAGGAAAGGTGAAAGCTGAGGGGTCGGCTGACGATGCAGACAAACATACTGAGGCCTGTTGGGTCTGGAAGGTCTGGCAGGTGTGAAGGTCTTTTTGAACTGCAGGAGCACAAATAAACCCTTAATCCAAAGCATGTCCACTTCTCGTGTCACACATGATCATGGGAGATATCCTCACACGTACCCTTTTACACTTCCAAGCCAGAACACCAATGATGCTGAGCAATGAGGCCACAAACACTGCAACGATCAGAAAAATGATGGTGGCGTTCACAGAGGAGGCCTTGCATTGCTCCGGGGGGCCGCCTTCTGCAAAGAGACAGGTGAATGAAGGACAAATGTAGGTACCGGGGTGGTAAATCCTCGCAAATACTTCAGGAGCACTTCTTTATTTCCTGAAAGAGGTTTTAGTTCTCCAAGAATCTGTCATAATTCTAGCAGAAACCGTTGGAGTAAAGCGTTTAAACTGTAATATTTATAATGTGACTGGTGTATCAGCTAGAATACCAGCGTCTGATATCAAAGACACCGTTTGAGTTGAAGCTGCTTCTGTTTTCATTTTGCTCTTTTTTCCAAAGTTCATGAATTTCAACGAATGAGAATTTGGGATTGCTGAACCCCAAACTGCACGTTAGCTGTTTCTCTGCTCCGACACACCTGGTTTTAATCAGCAGATGAAAGGCTGAACAGCTGGTTCAGACATAGAACCAGGTGTGTTGGAGCAGGAAGACAACTAAAACATGCTGGAAGGTTGGAGAGGCCTGCTCTGGAGCGTTGTTTGAGATTTTTTTCCTAACACAACCATAACACCTTCACAACAGCTGGACCAGTCTGCCTTGATGACGCTCTCAACACAGTTTAAGGCTTGCTGATCAATTCTCCGTTTAAACTGACAAATGTCCTCAGATGAGGAGCTAAACATCTTGAAAGCAACAAAGTGCAGACACCTTGTTTCTACTAGTGTGAGGGTGAACAAACGTTTTCACCTCTGACAATGACGATGGTGCCATCGCTCTTCAAGCTCTCGACGCTCTTGTCCAGGTAACTCCACTGGCAGTAGTACAGGTCTGTGTCGTCCAATCCCAGCAGAGACAGCTTCAGCGTGAACCCTGACCCCAGATGCACCCGGGCTGGAGTTATTTCAGTCCTGTTCTCAAAGGCTTTATCTAGTGTAAGCTTTTTGATGACTCCCTTCTTTATGTACAGGAAGGCAATACGCTTGTTGTTGTGGAAACGTCCATACAAGCTCAGCCCCATTGGTGCCAGCAGTGACGTAGTACACACGATCTCCATCGATGAGTTAACCGTCACCCCATCAATGGTTGAGGGGCTTTAGGAGGCTGCCAAGGAAAGATTAAGGGAGTATTACCAAGAGGATCCCTCATATCAGAGCCAACATGACATGAAGGCTGCTACACAGGATCAATGATTAGAACGTTGTGTGATTAATTCATAAAAAACATGTAAAGTTAAGTCGCATTTCCATACACCACCAAACCTGGACGGAGTTTAACATTTCAGGCACCTATCTTTAGCCTCTTGGTGATTGGATGATAAATGTTCAGACCAAAGAAGACACAGTGGTTGGCACTAAAGTGCTTTGGCGAGCAAAATTCTCAGCAACAGCTAAGAAATGAAACGATCTGCAACTGAAAAAATCTCCAAATACCAATCACAAGTGGGTTTTTAAATGACATTTTATTTAAAGTTTTTTTTAATTTGGGATTTTAAATGAAGCACATGTACGTGTTTTCTTCTTGGTTTGGTAGATTGACATAGAAGACGTTTTTCTACCAGTGATTTCAAAGCAACAGTTTAGATGTCAAAGCCCAGATGAAGCTGTTAACAGGAAAACATGAGTCAGGCTCATCTCTGAAGACAAGTCCTTTTCCCTTCATAAACACACGTACCTGCCCTGAAGCCGAGAGTTACCTCTGACATGCAGAGCAACCCCAGTAAAATGCACCACCGGTGGGCCGGCATCATGCAACCGTGGCTGCAGGCTGGTCTCCACATGCAGCGATGATAGACACGGATGCAGCAGCCTCTCAGACTCACAGGCGGACTGTCACACGACTGTCAAATTTGTGGTGAGATGAGGAAACTCGAGTGACTCTCATTAGACTTCAGCTGTGTGTGGGTGTGTTTTAGCTCCGCTTCAGATGTATGAGCCTTTAGAGGAACTTATCCTGTCCCTTTGTCATGTTTACTGGCAGATTAGCCACTTGGTAAAACACAGTAGTCTCTAACAGACTAAACATGCACTGATACTAAAACATAAACTGCTCGACAAAAAAAATAAAATTATCTAAAAACGGAGACGTTTGACTTCAAATGAAACTTTGCCTTACGTTAATATCGATATTGTTTTATATTGGTATTAAATCACATTATATACACTCAACAAAAACATAAACGCAACACCTTTGTTTCTGCTCCAATTTTTCATGAGATGGACGTAAAGATCTAAAATTCATTCCAGATACACAATATGACCATTTCTCTCAAACAATGTTCACAAATCAGTCTAAATGTGTGATAGTGAGCACTTCTGCTTTGCTGAGATAATCCATCCCACCTCACAGGTGCGCCACATCAAGATGCTGATCCAACATCAGGAGTAGTGCACAGGTGTACCTGTACTGCCCACAAAAAAAGGCCACCCTGGAATGTGCAGTTTTGTCTCACAGCAAAATGCCACAGATGTCACAAGCATTGAGGGAGCGTGCAATTGGCATGCTGACAGCAGGAATGTCAACCAGATCTGTTGCTCGTGCATTGAATGTTCATTTCTCCACCATAAGCCATCTCCAAAGGCGTTTCAGAGAATATGGCAGTACATCCAACCAGCCTCACAACTGCAGACTAGGGGTTGCATGACTTAATTTTTTTTTAAGTTGACAGTCAAGTAATGAAAATCGAGTCGACTTCGACTAGTCGTTGATGACGTCATACACCTGAAGCGGCGACGGGGGTGGGGTGGGGGTCGGGTGGTTCGCTGGAGTTTTTGACAATTAATATTGCGCCCACATTTTCAAAGTTAAACACATCTCTTTTAACAACGGTAGTTTCTGCATATATATACTGTTCCTGCTTCAGCCCTCTCCTCCCTCCCCCTGCGCAGCGACCGCAAACTCACTGATGCGCCTGCAGCCTCTCGGAGTTCCTGCTGCTCTAAACATTAAAATAATTATTTCATTTTCTGTTCCTCACTTCTGATTACCTTCAATGGTGGCTGTTTGTTGCAACCACCAGGTACAAAAACGAATTTGTTTTTATTTGACTATTTTTCTGTCCTGTCTGTTTATTATCTTCCTGCATCTCCTCTCAATCCTAAAGAGAAACTGCTACCTGGGTTCATATATATTCACCTCATGTGGTACCTTTGAACTGCAGTTCTAAAAGATCCACCGACCGCAAAAACAGTGGAGTGAACGCTGCTCACCAGCCGCAGTGCGTCACCGGAGGACAAAACAGATGATGTGCCCCACTCCACAGCAACGGGGTGCATCAGGCAAAAATAAAAGACAGAAAACTTAAAAGGAAATGAGCCGACATGAACGACTGCGTAACATTTGTTTTTGAGGTGGCGACACCTGATTTGATAATGTTACTGTGGCCGTGCTCAGGACGCAGATGTCTGGAGCGCCTCAACGATCAGAGTTTTGCATGCGCAAGCTGGTTAAGGTTAGGATGGGAGTGAGGGGAAGGTTAAATTGCAAGAGGGAAAAGGTCACAATTTGGTTAAACTTTGGTTAAGTGTCCAGTGTCAGTACCAACGCTCTGGCACAGCGCGTCGCCTCCGCCTCGATCCAGACGCGCAGGGGCTCGTCACCTGCTGTCTTTTCCGAGGACTGCATCTTGTCATTATCACGTGACAGCGACTAGTCGATGACAGGCATAAAAAGTCACTACAGAGCAGTGAAGTCACACACCAGCCCAGGACCTCCACATCCAGCAGGTTCACCTCCAAGATCGTCTGAGATCAGCCACTCAGACAGCTGCTGAAACAACTGGTTTGCATAACCAAACAATTTCTGCATAAACCGTCAGAAACCGTCTCAGGGAATCTTAACTGCATGCTCGTTGTCCTCATCGGGGACTTGACCTGACTCCAGCTCGTCACCGTAACAGACTTGAGTGGGCAAAGGCTCACATTCGATGGCGTCTGGCACGTTGGAGAGGTGTTCTCTTCACGGATGAATATCGGTTTACATTGTTCAGGGCAGATGGCAGACAGCGTGTGTGGCGTCGTGTGGGTGAGCGCTTTGCTGATGTCAATGTTGTGGATCGAGTGGCCCATGGTGGTGGCGGGGTTATGGTATGGGCAGGCATCTGTTGTGGACGAAGCACAGGTGCATTTTATTGATGGCATTTTGAATGCACAGAGATACAGTGATGAGATCCTGAGGCCCATTGTTGTGCCATACATCCATGAACATCACCTCATGTTTCAGCAAGATAATGCACGGCCCCATGTTGCAAGGATCTGTACACAATTATTGGAAGCTAAAAATGTCCCAGTTCTTGCATGGCCAGCATACTCACCGGACATGTCACCCGTTGAGCATGTTTGGGATGTGCTTGACCGGCGTATACGACAGCGTGTACCAGTTCCCACTAATATCCAACAACTTCACACAGCCATTGAAGAAGAGTGGACCAACATTCCACAGGCCACAATTGACAATCTGATAAACTCTATGCAAAGAAGATGTGTTGCACTGCATGAGGCAAATGGTGGTCACACCAGATACTGACCAGTTCTGAGTCCCCAGACCCCCAATAAAGCAAACAACTGCACATTCCATGGTGGCCTTTTATTGTGGGCAGTATAAGGTACACCTGTGCACTACTCACGATGTCAGATCAGCATCTTGATGTGGCACACCTGTGAGGTGGGATGGATTATCTCAGCAAAGCAGAAGTGCTCACTATCACACATTTAGACTGATTTGTGAACAATGTTTGAGAGAACTGGTCATATTGTGTATCTGGAATGAATTTTAGATCTTTAAGTCCATCTCATGAAAAATCGGTGCAGAAACAAAGGTGTTGTGTTAATATTTTTGTTGAGTGTAATTATCCTTATTGTATTAAATTAGTAAAAATGCAAAAAAAAGAGCATTTAGCAAAACTTTCTTATGTGGAAGTTAAAGGTCCACTTCACGCATGTCTTTGATCTATTTGCACTGATCTCTAGTAGGAATCAATGCCTTCTAAATCGGCAGCTCTGTGCTGCAAACAACAGAATTCATCTAGTCATGTTCAGCGTTGATGTAAGAAGGTGTAAAGAAGAAAGTTTCATGAATGATCATTCAATGATTTAGACTGTGGTTTGTTTCAAGAGAGCAATGATCCTCGCCTGGCCTGCCAGACTCGTCCTCTGTTTAATTCTGCACAGAGAGAGTCTGGTAACTCACAGGCAGAGAGGCACATGAGGGGCGGGACTAGGCAGCTCAAAAATAACCAATCAGAAAAAAAGACGCAAATGCCGACTGTACCACGCGACGCTGTAGTTTTTTAGGTGTAGTAAAAAAGGCATCTGGCAACGGTGCAAACATCTTTTTTGTTTTAGAAGAAATGCTTTTAGTGCTTCTACTTGTGGTTTTAAAGACATTTGAGTCATTTAGAACAGAGGAAAGAGTCGCAGCGAACTCCGCCGCTGTCTTCGTTGTTTATGAGAAACTGAGCGTCGCCGTGTGTGACGTCCATGACACTGTAATTTTTTTGGCTGTAGTAAAAATGGAGTCTGGCACAAACATCTTTGTTTACAAGAAAGGGTTTTAGCGCTTCTACTTGTTGTGGTTTTAAAGACGTGTCCAGGTCGTTTCGAACAGAGGAAAGAGCCGCAGTGAACTCCACTTCAGTCGCCATGTTTATGAGAAACTCGGCGTTGTGGTGTGTGACGTACTCTACTCAGCGCTGATTGGCTCGGTTAGAATTCTCAGGGGGCGGGGTTATTTGAATAGGAGAGTTCCCAGAGCCTTTCTCTGTGCAGAATTAAACAGAGGAGGAGTCTGGCAGGCCAGGCTACAACGATCCACCTTGGTCTGAGTCTAATCTCCTTTTCTTTAAACTGAGGTCCTTCAATGAGCTAGAACAAGCTAAAGGGCTTTCCTCAGCCTTTCTGGGCAACAATTCATTTATCAGCTCCACCACACAACGACTTTAACAACATCTGATCAGAAATTGGCAAATACTGGCATTTTGGACAAAATGCAAAATCCAATGTTTATTTCAGCTCTTAATTAAAATAAGAAATACTCATGTTTTAGATTTGTTTGCTCTCATTTTTATTTAACCAAACAAAAACAGGACACAAGAAAACTGCAAGAGTTTAAAAGTCACACATATCAGCATCATTTCCTGAAGTATGAAAACAGACTGCAGATGAAGCGACATAGATGTCCTCCGTCCTTCAGAGGCAGACTGACATCCACGTTAGCGCGAGTTTGGCCCTGACATCAGAACATTCCTGAGATCGTGTGCACGATAGACCTCCTCTTTCTCACTGGGAGCTGATAACATCGTGCTGTGAGGTTCCAGGAGATTACAGCTGCAGGACGTTTAAGTTGCTAGAATCAGACTGTTAGTGTACCTCAGTGTTTGTCTTCTAAACAAAAACACCCACAGATTCATTTTCACTCATTTATGACGGAGCAACACCGTGTGTGTGTGTGCGTGTGTGTGTGTGTGTGTGTGTGTGTGTGTGTGTGTGTGTGTGTGTGTGTGTGTGTGTGTGTGTGTGTGTGTGTCCTCTCCATCCCCAGTAAGTTGTGGAGGATGGCTGCTTAAACTGAGCCCGGATACTCTGGAGGTTTCTTCCTGTTAAAAGGGAGTTTTCCTCTCCACTGTCGCTACATGCTTGCTTAGTATGAGGATTGCTGTAAAGACTCTGACACTAGTCAGTGACTCGATGCAACCTGCTGGGTTTCTTATATAGGAAACTTTTTACTGATTGGCTTAATGAACTGACCTGGATTGGAATGTTCACCGTGTGAAGGTCCTTGAGATGACTCTCGTCGTGATTTGGTGCTTTATAAATAAAATTGAATTGAACTGAATTGAAATGAAGACAGGTAATATGACCAGAGGAATGAGACGCTGCTTTTTTGTTCCTTGTTGTTGAAGTCACCAAAGTGAAGCAAAGTCTTTGAGAAACTTGTTTTTCAAGAATCTTTCTTTTGCTGTCAACAACTAAAATGGGACAGATCTGATGAAGGACAGATGCGCTATTCTTCACCTAATGAGAAAGTGTAGAATAGTCTATGTTGACTTCATGCCAAACACACCCACAGGCTGTCATTGGCTACATAAACGTATGACAGGCTAATGACCTCTACAATTCATGCTGTCCATTTCACTACTAAATACAAGTTAAGAGGGAACTTGTTACATTGGTTGGATAAATAGTTTGACTACGAGCTAGCTTCCCAGAGACAGAAGCTACTTGAGCTGCACATGGCTCAGTACGTGGAACTGAGCTGCAAATGCTCGTAACGTTGTTTTTTAATTAAATGCTGTGAAACTTGTGAGACTCAAGCAGAAGAACAAGAAGATATATGATCTCCTGTGAGTCATGACTAATTTTGAAGCCTAGGTGACACTTTCCCCACATGTTTCCGGTTTCTGTAAAAAAAAAGTCTATTGGCAGAAAAAAGAAATCAACAATTGCAGGAAGGAAGTTTATTACAGAATAATAAACGTCTCTGGATGTGGTGAGAGCGGTACTATTTAACTATTATAAATGACTACTAATTCAGTTTTAATTAGGCTGTCAACCCCCATAGACTATTAAAATAGTTCATTAAACAGAAAAGACAACAGTGGTCTGTTTCTTGCCATCTTGTCACAATGAGAGGATGGTTTGGACCAAAAATGCAGATACCCAGGATGAGATGAGGTAGGAGTTGATATAAAGAAAATCCTTTTATTTTAGGATGAGTCCAAAATAAAAATAAATCCAATAAGGTGGGGAGCCAAAAACCAAAGATCCAGGAACAGGAGAAAAAAGCTCATTTAGAGCACAGACTGGGAACGAGACCGGAAACTTACACAGAACACCAAAACACCACTGACAAACAACAATGGACCGACAAGAACAATGAGACAAGGAGAGGCTTCATACACTGGGGCTGGAGTGATAGGAGACGAGAAGCAGGTGTGTGGGGAACTGGCACAGGTGAAAGCACTAATGAGGAGAGGAGCAGAGCAGGACACCAGACCTGACACACACACACACACACACACACACACACACACACACACACACACACACACACACACACACACACACACACACACACACACACACACACACACTGAGCTGGGGACAAAAAGGCTGGAGCTACAAGAGAAGACACATAAATGAGATGCAGACAAAGGACACATGAGGGTGCTTATGAGACCCAAAATGGGAACCTAGAGGATGGAGAACACATGAGGGAAGACACAGACGCAGACCATGACAGTACCCCAGCCCCCACCCCCCCCACCCCCCCCACCCCCCACCCCCAGGGGCGGATACCAGACGCCCAAACATGAACAAACAACAACAAGCACAAGACAAGGCAACACAGGACACGAGAAAACCAGAGGGAGGGAGAGGAGGGAACAGGAGTCTCCGGGAGGCCGGCGACAGGGGACCAGGAGGCGGGGCCAGGGAAGCCAAGGGGGCCGGCGACAGGGAACCAGGAGGCGGGACCAGGGAAGTCTACTGGGCCTGCGACGGGGGACCAGGAGCCGGGACCAGGGAAGTCTCGGGGGCCGGCGACGGGGAACCAGGAGGCGGGACCAAGGAAGTCTCGGGGGCCGGCGACGGAGAACCAGGAGGCAGGACCAGGCAAGTCTAGGGGGCTGTCGATGGGGAACCAGGAGGCGGGACCTGGGAAGTCTCGGGGGCCGGTGACGGGGAACCAGGAGGCGGGACCAGGGAAGTCTCGGGGGCCAGCGACAGGGAACCAGGAGACGGGACCAGGGATGTCTTGGGGGCCGGCGACGGGGAAGCAGGAGGTGGGAAGAGGAAACCCTGGGGATCGGGGGCTTTGGAGGAGGAGGATGAGGAAGGGACTTTAGCGGACGAGGAAGGGTCTCTAGAGACAGGGACTGAGACTGGAACACTTGGGACACGAGAGACTGGGACACTTGAGACTGGAACACAGGGGACTCTTGAGACTGGAACACTTGAGACTGGGACACTTGAGACTGGAACACAGGGGACTCTTGAAACTGGGACACTTGAGACTGGAACACAGGGGACTCTTGAAACTGGAACACTTGAGACTGGAACACTTGTAGGGACAGGGACACTTGTGGGGACAGGGACACTTGGGACGGGGACGTCGAGACTTGAGATGGGGAAACGTCTACTTCAGAGCTGGAGACGCCTACTTCAGAGCTGGAGATGCCTACTTCAGAGCTGGAGATGCCTACTTCAGAGCTGGAGATGCCTACTTCAGAGCTGGAGACGCCTACTTCAGAGCTGGAGACGCCTACTTCTGTCGGCTTCGAGACAGGAGGCATCTACCTCGAGACAGGAGGCGTCGACCTCGAGACAAGAGGTGTCGACCTCGAGACAGGAGGCGTCGACTTCGAGACTGGAGGCGACTGGAGTGAGCACCACCTCACCCCTGCCACATGGACCTCAAGGGATAAACCATCAATCCTGCTCAATGGTCAACTTTCCTCGCGGAGTCACACCCATTAGGATAGTGGGAGGGTTAAATGTTTTCATCTCTGTATTTTATTATAGAGCTGTTTTTTGTGCTGCTTCTTTGCACTATGTTCAGCACATTGGGCCCCCTTGATTGGAGGTGGAAAGGGGATTTATAAACAAAATTATTGATTGATTGATTGATTGATTGATTGTAGATTCTGTCAGGTTTGTACCGACAGCCTAGTGCCTGTATCAGGCTATTACACCTTCCATAGCAATGGTAGGCCCAATGTGGGATCAAATGTAACCATTGGTACTATTAAAATGTCCTTTTATTCTGAAGCATAAGTTATTTTCATTAGTGATTCATTCAGCCTGGAAAAAATTTACTTGATCAAACCCTTCTTTCCTGTGTGAATTCCACAATAGTACACAGATAGACAGATCATTTGTGTAAATCAAGCATTCAGAAGATTTTACAGATGGCGGTTCAAAAAGAAAGCTTCACATATTTCTACATTTATTTGATTAAAGTGTGACACAAACATTGGTCCTAGTGCTCAACCAGTGTCTATTTAAAATAGTGTAATATTGTTTTAGGACAGTAAAAAGTGCAGGGGACAAAACTTGACTTTGGAAAAAGTGTTACATCATGGACACAAATGACTAAAGACAAGAATTCTAGCTGTCAGTCTAAGGGGGTGACAGCAGGTGAGTAACAAACCTTCTGATGCTTGCCCTGGGGTGCTTTCCCAAAATCATCTGGTTTCATCCTCATTTATTCATTCATTCATTCATTTATAAAGCACCTTCTACCACCTTAGCGGAGGCCCAAGGTGCTGAACAGGACATTAAAACCAGATTAGTAATAAAAACAACACATTGAATGAAAATCAGTAAAAAGAAAAATAGACAAAGAAAAGCAATATAAAACTGTGCGATATGATAAAAATGTAAAAGCCAGTGTCAATGTTGGGGGAAAGCTAGCCAATAAAATTGAGTTTTAGGTGTGATTTAAAATCCTGAAGAGAAGGCGCTTGCTTCACTGTCAGGGGGAGCTCGTTCCACTGAGAAGGCCCTGTGCCCCCTTGATCTCAGTTTCGAGCAGCTCCTCAGAAGAGCGAAGAGCACGATCAGGGACATGCCGCTGCAGCAGTTCAATTCAATTCAATTCAAGTTTATTTATAAAGCGCCAAATCACGACAAGAGTCGTCTCAAGGCACTTCACATAATAAACATTCCAATTCACAGTTCATTAAGCCAATCAGAAATAATGTTTCCTATATAAGGAACCCAGCAAATTGCATCAAGTCACTGACTAGTGTCAGTGACTATACAGCAATCCTCATACTAAGCAAGCATGCAGCGACAGAGGAGAGGAAAACTCTTCAGCCAGATATAGGGAAGAGCTGCCCTGCAGAACCATGAAAACATGGAGCAAAATCTTAAATCTGGCCCGATAAAACACCGGGAGCCAGTGCAGGGAATCCAGCACTGGCATGATGTGGTCCCTCCTTCTTGTACCGGTCAGGAATCGGACTTACTTCCTGACTTTTCCTGTGGCTGACGGACTGCATGGTGACAGTTCTTATCTCTGTTGCCTTGTAGAGAGAAAGCTGCAGGTTTGAATCCCAGCTGTGACGTTTCTGAGTGGAGTTAGCAGGATCCAGCATAGGTGTTCTCCATGGAGACCATATGTGCCAGGTTAATTGGAGACGTTTCCCCAGGTGTGTGTCCCTGTCCTGGACTGGAGACCTGTCCAGGGTGGCCTCATCTCCCACCCAGTGACTGCTGGTTAGACTCCAGCTCCCCATGACCCTGCTGAAGATCAAGTGTTCAGAATATGAGCGAGTGATGATAGGTGTAAGAAAATCAAAATGTGTTTGTCAGAATCAGCCTGATGGCTGGTCCAGAACTTCAGTTACAGACGTTTGGATCTCTACCAAAGAGACAAAACAAACTCCAAAGAACTGTCTGAGGATCGTTTGAACTCCCATCAGGAAAGGGTTTCGTTTCAACACCAGCCACGTCTTTTGGATGGATTCCTGTCTCTGATCTAGACTACCAACCCAACTCACCTCAGGTCTCAGCACAGAGGCTGCAGGAGAGCTCAGAGTTTGAGCCTGGTTGGTAAAACCTTTATTATATCATTCTCCATGTGCAGAGTAGGAAGTTAAATTAAATTTTATTTAACACATAGCAACAAAAATGTGTGAGCTGTGTAAACAGGTAGACAGTTAAGATCAGAGGTCTCCAACACGTCACTCGTAGCTCACAACACACCTGAAATGTGCTCGCCAGCGGCGGCATAATAGGGATGGACAATGTATCGGCATCAAAATCGGTATCGGCCGATGTTAGTCACTTTTTAACATATCGTAACGGTTCTATAAATAAAACGGGGCCGATATTAACAACCGATATTTTTTCCATATATTTGTTTGCCTGTTTCAGAGGGTGGGGGTTGATGTGTAATTGTTAAGTCATGTGAACAGTGAATGAAATCATCTCAGAAGAGTAAATGTGTGTGTTGTGTGTACATAACATAAATTCAGCCTTAATAATTGTCATTCTATACAAAATCTGCTGATTTTAGAAGCATTAATGTAAGTATGTCGGTATCAGCAAATAACGGTTACCAGCCATAATAGTGATCTTAATATTGGATTTCAGCCCAAAAATCATATCGGTGCATCACTACTAATTAACGAGGGACAACTTTTAAAGCTGAAGTCAAGCCGTCCCCGTGTTCTATAATACCTAATCTAAAATGAGATTTTGGTGGAAGTAAAATAAAAATCAGATTATTGTACAAATCTTTCAGCAAACATGTTCAAGTCTGTAGTGCAGCTGCAGATGAAGATGCTCTTGTAAAGTAGACGGGGTGACATCGTTTATACAGGTCAGGGGTCTCATTTATTGAGCTTGCTTACGCACAAAACGGGGTCGGAAAACTGCGTAAGCACCTTTCCACGCAAACTTTGGGATTCATGAAAGAAAACTTAGTGGAAAAATGTGCGCAACTTTAAGTTGACTAAGGATCTGGCTTACACACATGTTGGACATGGAGAGCACCTGCAGTGCTGCTGCTGAGAAGATACAATTATAAAATCCTGCAGCATTATCACTTGTACCGCTTCGTTTTCTCACAGAACAAGACCCCCCCCCCCCCCCCCCACACACACACACACACACACAGCCTGAAGCGCAGAATACAGAATGCAGAATATCAGCAGGGGGACAGATTGAGACAGAACATCATGCGTCTGTGACAGTGTGTGTCCTGTCACTGTGACCCGATTGATCATGCACCCTGGCTACTTGTACAGGGGAGATCTCTGTTTGGGTGACTGGTTAGTGCGAGTGACTTTCACCTGGAAGTCTGGGGATTGAATCCCTATTGGATCATTTTTTTAATATCCGCCACAGATTTCTGAAGAACACAGCATTGACGGCTTCAGCAACGCTGTGCCACTCTGTGGATTTTCTCTTATTTGTTTTGCAAAAGCACTTCCTTTCATTTCTCCACCTCACCCACAGGTACCTCAACTTCTGCTTGTGTGAAATTGCGCTTCCTTGATCTGCCTTGATCTACGGTCGCCATGTCATTGGCAGAGCGTTGCAACAGCCAGCTTATGTACATGCATGAGATCCACAAGGCACTTTGCATTGGCCATTTATGGCAATAAGTGGGCGTGGTGAGGGCGGTACGTGACTAAAATGCAGCTGAGAACCTTTCTAGATAGTTTCTGATTTATGAAGCGGCGATTGCGTGCAGCTGTGCGTCCTCCATGTTTGATAGACCACAAACCTGCTTGGCGTAAGTACATTTTTTTCTGAGCTTAAGTACGGTTTTAGTAAGGATTCTACGCCATGTTTGATAAATAAGACCCCTGGACATCAGACTCATCCTGCAGCAATCTGTGGTGGCCTCGGCCTGAGTCGGGTGGTGGGGGGAGCACGGCTGCGGGGGGGGAGGAGGAGTCAGTGACCACACCGGAAACAGAGGCTGCAGCAAGACGACGAACCGCAACAGCTGCAGATTACCCCACAATTGCCTCACTAGGACACGGGAGCAGGGATCAGCCCCTGAAGGAGTTCTAGAGGGACGCTGGCTGCAGGAGCACAGCACAAGCATAAAATAAATAAAGCCAGTGTAGCGCTGCCATGTCTGGGTGTGACCCACAGTAATGGTTACATCGTGGTTTTCTTCTGGTTTCAGTCTGAAAGGATTCAGTTCGCTAAACTCAGCCATTTATCTTCATGTCTGGTTCGATGACGTCCATTTGGTGACAGGCAGGTTTGTGGTTGTTACGTCTTTTTACACAGAAGCTGGTATCAATATTAGTCATTAAAACTCCCGGACATCACATGTGAAACCCGTGGCACACATCAAACCGGATCAGAAAATGGCGTTCATCCCCTCGTGGACCCACTTCTTTAACCCATGGATGGTAGATGGGCGTGACTTGGGCTCCCTCTGCCATCCCATTCACCTTCTATACTTTCAATAATCTAAAACTATTCCAGAAATAAGTCAGACCGTGCCTTTGACGATTCTCTGGTCGGGTCCTCGCTTGTTAAAGAGCAAGTCACCCCCAAATACACTTTTTTTTGCTGATAAACTAAATAAACGAGTGTCTAATCGTGCTGCAGACACTTCAGTGCATCTTAGTTAAAATTTAAACATTCTGCCTAAAACTGGCAGTGTTGTGCCGTTGTCAGGTAAAAACTCTGCACTGTATTCTAATTTAAATCTGCCACCGCTATTGGCTAAGAGGTATGCTATGATGATCTGGTAGATTATGATGTCACAATGCTGTCGTGAGCCTGTGTGTGTGTGTGTGTGTGTGTGTGTATTTGTTAGCAGCTCTGCCCTCTGGGTCTACCAGGCAACAGCATGTGTTGCATTTTTCAAACATGAAGTGGGAGTGGAGTTAGACTCTGGTAGGAGTTGACTTGCTCTTTAAAAACCCCATCTAGAGTCTTCCTCCACAGCAGCTGCAGACCCATCTGTAGACCAGCGGTCTGCTCCAAGGGCCTAGAACAGGTTGTGGCTGATCCAATAGCAGTTACCCCAACCTAGTGGTTACCATGGTGACCCTAAGGATGCAGTGCTGGTTGTAGTGACCCTACATGAGGGGTTGCTATGGTTACTGTAACATAGGGCAGGTTTAACACACATCATGACCTGGACGTGTTGTCCGAGTTAAACTATTAAAAGAGCAAGTCCCACGTTACCGATGGCCTGTTTTGAGTTTATTGCAATGAAATAGTCAACTCTGATGAAAATATTGACATGACCGTGTTGTTTATTCCTTTTTTTAAACCATCAAGTCTCTTGCAGGGTCACGGGGAGCTGGTGCCCAGGGGTGCTCAGGCGGGAGACACATGGATAAATTATCACCACTAGCAATCTCTGAGATGTGAATAAAGTTCTGATTACTGTCAACAGGATGACAAGACTGGTTTACTCAGGTGAGCGTCGAGGTATGAATGAGGAAAATATCCCATCAGGTGTAAAATCTGAATCACTTCCCTGTTGCCATGGCACTGGGCATCAGCTACACGGCGAACTTCATACCTTCACTTTGATTTCCAGGTACCTGCTAGCACTTCCATCAGCTCATCTTGTAAAGGAGTTTAAAACGTGACAAAAACAAACAGAGTTGGTCTCCGTCGAGCCGTACACCCAACCCTGAGCAGGAGCTGAGGAAAGTCCGTAATTATCCTTTAAATCAGCATTTTCACGGCTTTCCTGAGCGCTGAAAGAAACAGGTTCTGTTCTCGGACGGTGATGCAGTTGGCTCCTCCAGCTGGACTCTGGGGCCTCTGGGCTGTTTACATCCGCTCCTACGCTTTCTGTTCATGTCAGCGCTGCCGGCTGCACCTCCAGGCGGTCTAAAACCTGGCGGAGACATTTAAGAGCACGCAGACCGAACCGCAACCCTTTTTGTTGTTTGACCACCAGAAAAGCTCCATCAGCTCCATCTGCACCATACAGTTAATGCAGACGAGGGGAGCCTCAGCTTGGCTCCAGTCTCCCCAACCCCCGCGTTCCCTCTGACGTGGTGCGTTTCTGCACCTGTGGAGCCAGTAGCTGTGGTGGCTACGGGGCACAAAGCAGCAAAGGGCAGCAGCTGGAGACACCATGACTGTTTTAAATAATCTCAACGTTATACCTAGATTAACATGTGTTTTAGTTTTGTGTGGGCGAGAGGAGGACATCTGTGTTGTAAACACGATTCTGCAGATTTGTCCTGAAAAGACGAATGCAGCTAAAACATTCGGCATGTGCACGCTGCTCCAGATGTTTGCATGAACCCAGAAGTAACGTGTTATTATTCAAAAACTCTGCGTCCTGAAAGCCAGACAGGAGCTGGTTCTACTGGTTTTCTAACACCCTCCTGCTGTGGTCACCATCAAAGCTAAACACGGGTTAAATCAAGAGAAGCTGTGATTTTTATCTTGAGAGGCGCTACAGAAAAGACCTTTTCTTCTTCTTCTTCTACAACCATGGCCCTTGAACCTGACCGGTCCCCTTTACTCTGTAAATTAAAGCTGCTTGTCGACCCTCTGGTGGAGCTCCTTATCGCTGAGCCATGCAAGGTCTGTTAATGATCAACGCTGAAGACACCAAGCAGGTGGCTGACAGGACGTTTTAGTAGGTTTACACCACAGCTTATCCTGATTCTGTAAAATTAACAACATAACTTAATAAAAACCGGTTCATGGGGCTGGAAGAGAGGCGAGTACATGGCAGTAACATCCTGTAGGGGGAGGGGTGCTGTTGCATAGAGAGCACTGAGTTAGACAGGAAGTCGTCTGTTGGACGGGTTCAGGCCCGTTTAACCTCCTCACTCCGGTCCAGGGTTACTGCTCTGTAAACCTGCTACAGATGTTCCCAGAACCGCTGGGACATGGTGAAACTTTATTTGTGATCCTTTATCTCAAATGAGGAACAGTCTAGCTCCCGTCAGCAGAAGCAGAAATGTGTGTTCTGGTGGACTCTGGACCCTTTTGTCTCTTCAGGTTTGGGTTCAACACACGGAAGTCTCCTGTTGCTGAAAACAAAACAGCGCCCCCGTGTGGCCGACTGAGCAGTAGCTCACGAGTCTGGAGCTGCACGGTCCACAGTTGGTCCAGAAGCACTTGGCTGTTGGCGTGTCTCACCACTGCATGTGGGGGGGCTGCGTGTGGGCCTGACCCGGGCTCCGGTACTCCGTGTGCAGCAGCTTTCCGGCCCGAGGCGAGTCCTGGCCCTGCAGCCAGTCCTCATACAGAGTTTTCAGGACAGGGTTTAGCTCTGGCAGTCGAACCGGCAGGCTGCTGTAGACCTCCTCCATCTGCTGGACCAGAGCCTTGTCCACCCGACCTTCTACCTCGCTCTCCGCCTGACCTCGGCCACTCAGACAGCCTGGGGGGGACACGAGAAGAATCAACACGGATACGATTCTCACGAAACATCGGAAACACGTTTTAGACTCAGAGCTGTGATGTCACTCGAGCCTACCTCCGGGACAGGACAGCACCTCCACCAGCTGGTACGGGACGCGTCCCTTTCTCATGCGGTGCACTAACGTCTGAATGTTCCGGAAACCATAAATGGCGGCAAACTGCAGCAGCGTTTCCCCGTCTCGCTCCAGGGTCACTTCCTGGAAGTCCCGATTCCTGGAAAACCCGCCAGCAGCACAAGAAAAGTCAATATTTACAATCCAGGTTCAGAGATCAGATGACACGACGCCCTGGACTTCACTGGTGGGGCCTCGGACGTGCGACCCAGACTCGTGGAATTACACGTTAAAAGTGGGATTTACCGTAAAAATGTTAATATTCGACCTAACATCTGGGATTTTACAAAGATGAAGGAGACTGTGTGTGTGTGTGTGTGTGTGTGTGTGTTGGGGGGGGGGGTTACCATGGTGACATTTGTAAAATTGATTAAATGACTTGTATTGAACTGATGAGCTGTTATTTTAGAGAAATTTAGTCAAAGCTGCTGTGGAAAATTCTCTAAATAAGTTGGTTTCTCTTCGTGCCTCTGATGCCCGGTCTCTAACCTGAGGGTTTTGTACGTGACTTCCTGCACCTCCAGACCAAAGAGCTCTTTGGCAGCGTGTTTGAAGACGTGTTCCAGGAGGCCCTCGGAGCCGCGACCGTCGTGCCGCACCAGCGCCACGTCTCCACCGTCTCCCAGCCTGCAATCAAACAACAGCTACAGTAAATCTGTTTGTTTACATAAACTATGAGAGTATAGAGGTCGTCCAGACGAATTTTTTAGTTCCCAGTTTTCAGGTAAAAGTTGTTTTATCAGCAGAATAAAACCTAAATGATGAAAGTTAAATTCTGATTTTAGGAGGAGAAAAACTTTCTCTCAACTGGAAAACATCAAAGGCTCCCACGAATGTGCAAACTCACACTTGGTCCAGTGGAACCGAGTCCAGCTCCTCCACAGACACCTTCCTCTGCTCCATCAGGTGGTAGATCTCCCCTGAAACAGGAAGTAGATTTAGTGCTCCAGACTCCGAGGCTGTGGAGCAAAACTAGAAAATAACAAACCAGGTTTTATTCCAGGCAGAATATTCCGTCTCCACTAGGGCTGCACGACATTAGGAAAACCTGCGATATTCCATAACAGTGAGTAATATTGTCGATGACGATATTACTTGCGATAAAAAAAATGTTTAACTCGGGAACAAAAATAATCAAAAACAAAGAAATACAAAAATCCTTAAAATGAGAAAAGCAAAAGGTGTGAGGAAAGGGGAAAGAAACTGAACAAGAAAAGGCGATCAGTGGATCCCGGGAAAAGCAGAACAAAGCTAACTCAGGTGGTTGCTAACCATCAAAATTGGGGGCGAGCATCTGACCTATGAGAATCCGCCCAATCGGCCAAATGGGTGAAGAGCTCCATTCGATTAGTTAAAAACATCACGCCTCCGTTTGACTGACAGAATGCATCATGTGTAGCAAACACTTGAGCTGAGCGTTCATTACCATATTTATCTGTTCTTTCAGATATGCATATTGTGCATGCTGAGATCGCGATAACTAAACATTTACCGTATATCGTGCAGCGCTAGTCTCCACCAGACGTTGCATGTGGGACGATAAATATTTTAAACAGCAACAAGAGACTGTAACGCATCTGCAAATGTTTACGCCTACAGAGTTAAATATTAACCGGCTCAGCCTAAGCTGGACACCACAGACGCTCCGGTCCTCTCGTCAAACAGCAGAGGCCTGATGGACAAACTCAGAGGCCTGATGGACTAACTCAGAGGCCTTGTTGCAGAAGCACGGGTGAGGAAGAGGAGTAGGGTTGGGCAGGGATCGGAACCGGGACTACGTGTACGTTTTTCCTGGAATCTTTTAATCTTTTTAATTCCGATCCCTAGTGTCAATGCCCAGTGGCCGCCGGAAGAAGTAGCCAACACCAACGAAGAAGAACCCACCAGAAGAGTTAGCATTGATGATCAAATGTGGAAAATGTGTGGAGGCTTTAGCGATCAGCTGATGTCTGACATAAACAGAGCCGATCACCTGTTGCTCATATGCTGCAGCCTGCAAAGGTGTGCAGCGTCGCGCTTCCCTCCCCTTTCCCTACGCACTGCAGACGCGCAGCTGCCGAACCTTTACTCCATGAGAGAGTGATGTGAAGTTTGCACCTTGCAACAATCCCTGAACAGAGGAAGTTTGCGTCGACACGCTGGATTTAATACGAGTTAAAGAACAACCGGAGGGTGAAGCGAGGTGTGTTTCATGACTAACACTCGTCTGGATGAGTGTGGCTGAGCTAACGACCTCTACAATAATTAAAGCTGTGCTAGATGATCAGCTTTCTCTAATGAGACTCAAAGAACGCAAGCTGTAGCTACAATGTAGCTCATCACCATCAGTGTGTGTGTGAGAATGACTGTTATAAAGCTCCTTGAGGAGTTCTAGGACTCTAGAATACGCTTTCTCAAATAGAGACCGAGTGATCTAACCAGCTGCAGTCTCCTCCCACCTTAGGGAGGCGGGGCCAACCCCGACCCTGCTGCTGTGAGTATGACGTTCTTACTGGAGGTGAGGACACAGTCCACGTCTCTGGTCTCCATCAGCGTGTTGTAAAACTCCTCTCTGACAGCCTCCAGTTTCTTATCGAAGCAGGGCGCCACCACCAGGTGATAAACTCCGTCTGGACTCAGCTTCTGTTGGGAGAGAGCAGCGTGAGCCTGGCCAGAAGGTGTCGAAGGAGCACTGTGATGACGCGGTCCAGGTGCTTCGGAGACGACAGACTGCTTTTACAGTACAGCTGCCAGACAAACTGGAACCCAGCACCGCTGTGTCGTGACTCAGCTAGATCTGTTCTGAGAGACTCAGCCTGCCGTGTGCAGCAGCTACGCGACCCAACGTCACACAGAAAGCGGACGTCATCTCCATCTAAAGCTTTTGTGAAGCACTTTGGGATTTTTATCTGCATTTTACCATAAATAAGGTTTCTTCTTCTATCCACCCTCTCAAATCCAGTCCTGACCCAACAGACAGGTGCTCTTTGATGTCTCACACCCTGTCCTTGTCCTCCGTTAATCTGTCTGGATCGGGTGGGGGGCAGCAGTCCCAGCAGGGGAACCCGGATCCTCCTCGTCCAACCCCTCCAGTGGGACGCTACGGTGTTCCTGGGCCTGACCTGGTTAAAGCAGGTCTTACTCACATGGGAGAAGAGGCCAGTTATGTATAGAAACGAGAGGAGATGCCCTCAGAGGTCAAAGGTTTCTCCTCAAACAGCTGCACACGGCCCCGACCCTCAGCTAACGTTTAACCCTTTGCTTTGTTTGAAATCGAGCCAAACACCCAGCATCAGACACGCGGACCGTAGAGACGAGGGTGACGTTATTTAAGACGACCCCGTTGCACCTGGGTCAAAACTTAATGGCTTCTGCTTCTCCTTTCCCAGGTAGACAAACAACAACATGTGTGATGCAGCAGAGAAAGCAACTGGCATTTTAATCACTGCTGCTCTTAGCCAACCTGTTCTCCTCACAGTCCCGCTCACCTGCTGCTTACAGAAGAAGTCTTTGACCAGACAGCCCATGATCTGCTGGGGGGACCTGGCGGTGCAGATCTGAGGCGTGACCAAACTACCCAGGATGCGTTCTGCATACCGGATCCAGCCTACAGGAGACACGAGACAAACGTCTTCACTGAAACCAGAGACGACTCGTTTCTGGAAGAAATTAGCTTAGTCGCAAACATCAGCACATGTCCCCTCCTGTCCCGCTGTATGAGACACACGTCCACATGTCTGCTGTCAGATTACCGCATGCAGGAATCTGCGGGTTCTCCTGCTGCAGAATTACGTCCAACAGAGACCTGGGTCCAAAAGGCAAGCTAGCACCAGAGTTAGTGGTCTTAAAACAGAGAGACAGCCGGAGACACGCTGCAGAGGGACAGACAGCTGTAGACACGCTGCAGAGAGAGGGACAGCCGGAGACACGCTGCAGAGAGAGGGACAGCCGGAGACACGCTGCAGAGAGACAGACAGCCAGAGACACGCTGCAGAGAGAGGGACAGCCGGAGACACGCTGCAGAGGGACAGACAGCTGTAAACACGCAGCAGAGAGACGGACAGCCGGAGACACGCTGCAGAGAGAGGGACAGCCGGAGACACGCTGCAGAGAGACAGACAGCCGGAGACACTCTGCAGAGAGACAGACAGCCGGAGACACGCTGCAGAGAGACAGACAGCCGGAGACACGCTGCAGAGAGACAGACAGCCAGAGACACGCTGCAGAGAGACAGACAGCCGGAGACACGCTGCAGAGAGACAGAGAGCCGGAGACACGCTGCAGAGAGACAGACAGTCGGAGACACGCTGCAGAGAGACAGACAGCCGGAGACACGCTGCAGAGAGACAGACAGCGGGAGACACGCTGCAGAGAGAGGGACAGCCGGAGACAGCCGCAGAGAGAGGGACAGCCGGAGACAGCCGCAGAGAGAGGGACAGCCGGAGACACGCCGCAGAGAGAGGGACAGCCGGAGACAGCCGCAGAGAGACGGACAGCCGGAGACAGCCGCAGAGAGAGGGACAGCCGGAGACACGCTGCAGAGAGACAGACAGCGGGAGACACGCTGCAGAGAGAGGGACAGCCGGAGACAGCCGCAGAGAGAGGGACAGCTGGAGACACGCTGCAGAGAGAGGGACAGCCGGAGACACGCCGCAGAGAGAGGGACAGCCGGAGACAGCCGCAGAGAGACGGACAGCCGGAGACAGCCGCAGAGAGAGGGACAGCCGGAGACACGCTGCAGAGAGGGACAGCTGGAGACACGCCGCAGAGAGAGGGACAGCCAGAGACAGCCGCAGAGAGGGACAGCCAGAGACACGCTGCAGAGAGACAGACAGCTGGAGACACGCAGCAGAGAGACAGCCGGAGACAGGCAGCAGAGAGACAGACAGCCGGAGACAGGCAGCAGAGAGACAGACAGCCGGAGACACGCTGCAGAGAGACAGACAGCCGGAGACACGCTGCAGAGAGACAGACAGCCGGAGACACGCTGCAGAGAGAAAGACAGCCGGAGACACGCTGCAGAGAGACAGACAGTCGGAGACACGCTGCAGAGAGACAGACAGCCGGAGACACGCTGCAGAGAGACAGACAACCGGAGACACGCTGCAGAGAGAGGGACAGCCGGAGACAGCCGCAGAGAGAGGGACAGCCGGAGACAGCCGCAGAGAGACAGACAGCTGGAGACACGCTGCAGAGAGAGGGACAGCCGGAGACACGCTGCAGAGAGACAGACAGCCGGAGACACGCCGCAGAGAGAGGGACAGCCGGAGACAGCCGCAGAGAGACGGACAGCCGGAGACACGCCGCAGAGAGACGGACAGCCGGAGACAGCCGCAGAGAGACGGACAGCCGGAGACACGCTGCAGAGAGAGGGACAGCTGGAGACACGCCGCAGAGAGAGGGACAGCCGGAGACAGCCGCAGAGAGAGGGACAGCCGGAGACAGCCGCAGAGAGACGGACAGCCGGAGACAGCCGCAGAGAGACGGACAGCCGGAGACACGCCGCAGAGAGAGGGACAGCCGGAGACAGCCGCAGAGAGACGGACAGCCGGAGACACGCTGCAGAGAGAGGGACAGCTGGAGACACGCTGCAGAGAGAGGGACAGCTGGAGACACGCCGCAGAGAGAGGGACAGCCGGAGACAGCCGCAGAGAGAGGGACAGCCAGAGACAGCCGCAGAGAGGGACAGCCAGAGACACGCTGCAGAGAGACAGACAGCTGGAGACACGCAGCAGAGAGACAGCTGGAGACAGGCAGCAGAGAGAGGGACAGCCGGAGACACGCTGCAGAGAGAGGGACAGCCGGAGACACGCTGCAGAGAGAGGGACAGCCGGAGACACGCTGCAGAGAGAGGGACAGCCGGAGACACGCTGCAGAGAGAGGGACAGCCGGAGACACGCTGCAGAGAGACGGACTGCCGGAGACACGCTGCAGAGAGACGGACTGCCGGAGACACTCTGCAGAGAGAGAGACAGTTGGAGACACGCTGCAGAGAGACGGACAGCTGGAGACAGGCAGCAGAGAGACAGACAGCCAGAGACACGCTGCAGAGAGACAGCTGGAGACACGCTGCAGAGACACAGACAGCCGGAGACACGCTGCAGCAGAGAGACAGCCAGAGACACGCTGCAGCAGAGAGACAGCCAGAGACACGCAGCAGAGAGACAGCCAGAGACACGCTGCAGCAGAGAGACAGCCAGAGAAACGCAGCAGCAGAGAGACAGCCAGAGAAACGCAGCAGCAGAGAGACAGCCAGAGAAACGCAGCAGAGAGACAGCTGGAGACACGCTGCAGAGAGACAGACAGCTGGAGACACGCTGCAGAGAGACAGACAGCTGGAGACACGCTGCAGCAGAGAGACAGCCAGAGACACGCTGCAGCAGAGAGACAGCCAGAGACACGCTGCAGAGAGACAGCTGGAGACACGCTGCTGAGAGACAGACAGCCAGAGACACGCTGCAGAGAGACAGACAGCCAGAGACACGCTGCAGAGACACAGACAGCCAGAGACACGCTGCAGAGAGACAGACAGCTGGAGACACGCTGCAGAGGCACAGACAGCCGGAGACACGCTGCAGAGAGACAGACAGCTGGAGACACGCTGCAGAGAGACAGCTGGAGACACGCAGCAGGGAAGACAGCCAGAGACACGCTGCAGAGAGACAGCTGGAGACACGCTGCAGAGAGACAGCTGGAGACACGCTGCAGAGAGACAGCTGGAGACACGCTGCAGAGACACAGACAGCCGGAGACACGCTGCAGAGAGAGACAGCTGGAGACACGCTGCAGAGAGAGACAGCTGGAGACACGCAGCAGAGAGACAGCCAGAGACACACTGCAGAGAGACAGCTGGAGACACGCTGCAGAGGCACAGACAGCCGGAGACATGCTGCAGCAGAGAGACAGCCGGAGACACGCTGCAGCAGAGAGACAGCCAGAGACACGCTGCAGCAGAGACAGCCAGAGAAACGCAGCAGAGAGACAGCCGGAGACACGCTGCAGAGAGACAGACAGCCAGAGACACGCTGCAGAGAGACAGACAGCCAGAGACACGCTGCAGAGAGACAGACAGCCAGAGACACGCTGCAGAGAGACAGACAGCCAGAGACACGCTGCAGAGACACAGACAGCCAGAGACACGCTGCAGAGAGACAGACAGCTGGAGACACGCTGCAGAGAGATAGACAGCTGGAGACACGCAGCAGAGAGACAGCCAGAGACACGCTGCAGAGAGACAGCTGGAGACACGCTGCAGAGAGACAGCTGGAGACACGCTGCAGAGACACAGACAGCCGGAGACACGCTGCAGAGAGAGACAGCTGGAGACACGCTGCAGAGAGAGACAGCTGGAGACACGCAGCAGAGAGACAGCCAGAGACACACTGCAGAGTGACAGCTGGAGACACGCTGCAGAGGCACAGACAGCCGGAGACACGCTGCAGCAGAGAGACAGCCGGAGACACGCTGCAGCAGAGAGACAGCCAGAGACACGCTGCAGCAGAGACAGCCAGAGAAACGCAGCAGAGAGACAGCCGGAGACACGCTGCAGAGAGACAGACAGCCAGAGACACGCTGCAGAGAGACAGACAGCCAGAGACACGCTGCAGAGAAACAGACAGCCAGAGACACGCTGCAGAGAGACAGACAGCCGGAGACACGCTGCAGAGACACAGACAGCCAGAGACACGCTGCAGAGAGACAGACAGCTGGAGACACGCTGCAGAGAGATAGACAGCTGGAGACACGCAGCAGAGAGACAGCTGGAGACATGCTGCAGAGAGACAGACAGCCGGAGACACGCTGCAGAGAGACAGACAGCCGGAGACACGCTGCAGAGAGACAGACAGCCGGAGACACGCTGCAGAGAGACAGACAGCCGGAGACACGCTGCAGAGAGACAGACAGCCGGAGACACGCTGCAGAGAGACAGACAGCCGGAGACACGCTGCAGAGAGACAGACAGCCGGAGACACGCTGCAGAGAGACAGACAGCCGGAGACACGCTGCAGAGAGACAGACAGTCGGAGACACGCTGCAGAGAGACAGACAGCCAGAGACACGCTGCAGAGAGACAGACAGCCAGAGACACGCTGCAGAGACACAGACAGCCAGAGACACACTGCAGAGAGACAGACAGCTGGAGACACGCTGCAGAGGCACAGACAGCCGGAGACACGCTGCAGAGAGACAGACAGCTGGAGACACGCTGCAGAGAGACAGCTGGAGACACGCTGCAGAGAGAGACAGCTGGAGACACGCAGCAGAGAGACAGCCGGAGACAAGCTGCAGAGAGACAGCTGGAGACACGCTGCAGAGAGACAGCTGGAGACACGCTGCAGAGACACAGACAGCCGGAGACACGCTGCAGAGAGAGACAGCTGGAGACACGCTGCAGAGAGAGACAGCTGGAGACACGCTGCAGAGACACAGACAGCCGGAGACACGCTGCAGCAGAGAGACAGCCAGAGACACGCTGCAGCAGAGAGACAGCCAGAGACACGCTGCAGCAGAGACAGCCAGAGACACACTGCAGAGAGACAGCTGGAGACACGCTGCAGAGACACAGACAGCCGGAGACACGCTGCAGCAGAGAGACAGCCGGAGACACGCTGCAGCAGAGAGACAGCCAGAGACACGCAGCAGAGAGACAGCCAGAGACACACTGCAGAGAGACAGCTGGAGACACGCTGCAGAGACACAGACAGCCGGAGACACGCTGCAGCAGAGAGACAGCCAGAGACACGCTGCAGCAGAGACAGCCAGAGAAACGCAGCAGAGAGACAGCCGGAGACACGCTGCAGAGAGACAGACAGCCAGAGACACGCTGCAGAGAGACAGACAGCCAGAGACACGCTGCAGAGACACAGACAGCCAGAGACACGCTGCAGAGAGACAGACAGCCAGAGACACGCTGCAGAGGCACAGACAGCCGGAGACACGCTGCAGAGAGACAGACAGCTGGAGACACGCTGCAGAGAGACAGACAGCTGGAGACACGCTGCAGAGAGATAGACAGCTGGAGACACGCAGCAGAGAGACAGCTGGAGACATGCTGCAGAGACACAGACAGCCGGAGACACGCTGCAGAGAGACAGACAGCTGGAGACACGCTGCAGAGAGACAGACAGCCGGAGACACGCTGCAGAGACACAGACAGCCGGAGACACGCTGCAGAGACACAGACAGCCGGAGACACGCTGCAGCAGAGAGACAGCCAGAGACACGCTGCAGCAGAGACAGCCAGAGAAACGCAGCAGAGAGACAGCCGGAGACACGCTGCAGAGAGACAGACAGCCAGAGACACGCTGCAGAGAGACAGACAGCCAGAGACACGCTGCAGAGACACAGACAGCCAGAGACACGCTGCAGAGAGACAGACAGCCAGAGACACGCTGCAGAGGCACAGACAGCCGGAGACACGCTGCAGAGAGACAGACAGCTGGAGACACGCTGCAGAGAGACAGACAGCTGGAGACACGCTGCAGAGAGATAGACAGCTGGAGACACGCAGCAGAGAGACAGCTGGAGACATGCTGCAGAGACACAGACAGCTGGAGACACGCTGCAGAGAGAGACAGCTGGAGACACGCAGCAGAGAGACAGCCGGAGACAAGCTGCAGAGAGACAGCTGGAGACACGCTGCAGAGAGACAGCTGGAGACACGCTGCAGAGACACAGACAGCCGGAGACACGCTGCAGAGAGAGACAGCTGGAGACACGCTGCAGAGAGAGACAGCTGGAGACACGCTGCAGAGACACAGACAGCCGGAGACACGCTGCAGCAGAGAGACAGCCGGAGACACGCTGCAGCAGAGAGACAGCCAGAGACACGCTGCAGCAGAGACAGCCAGAGACACACTGCAGAGAGACAGCTGGAGACACGCTGCAGAGACACAGACAGCCGGAGACACGCTGCAGCAGAGAGACAGCCGGAGACACGCTGCAGCAGAGAGACAGCCAGAGACACGCAGCAGAGAAACAGCCAGAGACACACTGCAGAGAGACAGCTGGAGACACGCTGCAGAGACACAGACAGCCGGAGACACGCTGCAGCAGAGAGACAGCCAGAGACACGCTGCAGCAGAGACAGCCAGAGAAACGCAGCAGAGAGACAGCCGGAGACACGCTGCAGAGAGACAGACAGCCAGAGACACGCTGCAGAGAGACAGACAGCCAGAGACACGCTGCAGAGACACAGACAGCCAGAGACACGCTGCAGAGAGACAGACAGCCAGAGACACGCTGCAGAGGCACAGACAGCCGGAGACACGCTGCAGAGAGACAGACAGCTGGAGACACGCTGCAGAGAGACAGACAGCTGGAGACACGCTGCAGAGAGATAGACAGCTGGAGACACGCAGCAGAGAGACAGCTGGAGACATGCTGCAGAGACACAGACAGCCGGAGACACGCTGCAGAGAGACAGACAGCTGGAGACACGCTGCAGAGAGACAGACAGCCGGAGACACGCTGCAGAGACACAGACAGCCGGAGACACGCTGCAGCAGAGAGACAGCCAGAGACACGCTGCAGCAGAGACAGCCAGAGAAACGCAGCAGAGAGACAGCCGGAGACACGCTGCAGAGAGACAGACAGCCAGAGACACGCTGCAGAGAGACAGACAGCCAGAGACACGCTGCAGAGACACAGACAGCCAGAGACACGCTGCAGAGAGACAGACAGCCAGAGACATGCTGCAGAGGCACAGACAGCCGGAGACACGCTGCAGAGAGACAGACAGCTGGAGACACGCTGCAGAGAGACAGACAGCTGGAGACACGCTGCAGAGAGATAGACAGCTGGAGACACGCAGCAGAGAGACAGCTGGAGACATGCTGCAGAGACACAGACAGCCGGAGACACGCTGCAGAGAGACAGACAGCTGGAGACACGCTGCAGAGAGACAGACAGCCGGAGACACGCTGCAGAGAGACAGACAGCCGGAGACACGCTGCAGAGAGACAGACAGCCGGAGACACGCTGCAGAGAGACAGACAGCCGGAGACACGCTGCAGAGAGACAGACAGCCGGAGACACGCTGCAGAGAGACAGACAGCCGGAGACACGCTGCAGAGAGACAGACAGCCGGAGACACGCTGCAGAGAGACAGACAGCCGGAGACACGCTGCAGAGAGACAGACAGCCGGAGACACGCTGCAGACAGACAGACAGCCGGAGACACGCTGCAGAGAGACAGACAGCCGGAGACACGCTGCAGAGAGACAGACAGCCGGAGACACGCTGCAGAGAGACAGACAGCCGGAGACACGCTGCAGAGAGACAGACAGCCGGAGACACGCTGCAGAGACACAGACAGCTGGAGACACGCTGCAGAGAGACAGACAGCCGGAGACACGCTGCAGAGAGATAGACAGCTGGAGACACGCAGCAGAGAGACAGCTGGAGACATGCTGCAGAGACACAGACAGCCGGAGACACGCTGCAGAGAGACAGACAGCTGGAGAGACGCTGCAGATAGAGACAGCTGGAGAGACACTGCAGAGAGAGACAGCTGGAGACACGCAGCAGAGAGACAGCCAGAGAAACGCAGCAGAGAGACAGCCGGAGACACACAGCAGAGAGACAGCCGGAGACACGCAGCAGAGAGACAGCCGGAGACATGCAGCAGAGAGACAGCCAGAGACACGCAACCAGAGACACGCAGCAGAGAGACAACCAGAGACACGCAGCAGAGAGACAGCCAGAGACACGCAGCAGAGAGACAGCCAGAGACACGCAGCAGAGAGACAGACAGCCAGAGACACGCTGCAGAGAGACAGACAGCCAGAGACACGCTGCAGAGACACAGACAGCCAGAGACACGCTGCAGAGACACAGACAGCCAGAGACACGCTGCAGAGACACAGACAGCCAGAGACACGCTGCAGAGAGACAGCCGGAGACATGTAACAGAGCGACGCAGCAGTAAGACAGCACATCACCCCCAGAAGGTTTCATTTGACCATCGGACCTAAATCACCACCACAAGAATCTTTTAGAACAAAAGATCCAAAGGTCACACAGTGTGTAAAAAATGGAGCCCTCTGTGCATCACCCACTCACAAACTGGTGCTGCACAGCCGATGGACACCGAGATAAAAAATGGGAAGGCTGGAGCACTTAGGTGAGTCGAGGTTTATTAAAACAAAGGAAAACGAACATTTCAACACTGGATGTGTCCTCGTCTCTGGGTGTTGCAGCCTTCTGATCTCTTTAATCACACTGTGTGTGTGTGTGTGTGTGTGTGTGTGTGTGTGTGTGTGTGTGTGTGTGTGTGTGTGTGTGTGTGTGTGTGTGAGAGTGAGAGAGAGAGAGAGAGAGAGAGTCAGGCAAGCAGTAAGAGCTTATTTAGTCAAATCCTGACAACGATATGAAACCACGGCCACTCTTCCTCCCTGCAGCAGCGGGTTTTAACAGCAACAGAGTCGTTTCTAACTCTGCTCTACGAAGAACAAACAGGTGTTGACTTGGACTTGTTTAAATTTAAAACCACATCTGTGATGAAAGAAGACCCCTGGTCTGTCCCCACCAGTTCTCGTGTTCAGCACACAACTACAGCAGAGACAAGTGAGAGCATCAGGAGGGATTTATGAACCACCGCTGGGCTTTACCTGGACACGAGGAGGTGAACATGGGCACGGCGTGGGAGTCGTGGTGCCTCCTGCGATACCTCTGAATGAACTCTTTCTGAGTCTCTAAGATGCTGAAGCCCGCTGCCAGCGTGGTGTCAAACACAAACTGAACTCCTGCAGACGACCAGGACGAGACAGGAGCTTGTTTATTAAACAACAACGTGTTTGTAAAAGTCACATTCAGAGTTTTACTCGTGAAATAAATGTAACTGGAGAATCAATTAAAAGTTCTTTGTTTCTCTTTTGTTAAAGCCACAAAGTCCTGGAGACCAAACCCACAGCCTCCAGCCAGCTCACCCAGGTGCTTCAGGAAGCTGCAGAGCTTGTGTGCAGCTTCAGCAAGGTCCAGACCAAACTTGACAGCAAAGAAAGGCAGCGACTGTGGACACACGGACGCCACAAGCACCTTGTGTTTTGATGTGTCACACTTCTGACAGAGACAGAAAAACGACTCATCAGCCATTGTGCAACCCGACACAGGCTCTCTCAGGTTTCTGATGACACCTGTACCTTATTCAGGGCCAGAACCCGCTCCACCTCGTCCAGATTCTGCTGAGAGATCCTCAGGGTGTCCTCCTCAGACAGACAGCCATCACAGGAGAGACAGGCACTCAGCAGCAGCTGGGACCCTTCAGTCACCTAAAGGAGATCTCACATGATGAGTCTGCACCGGAGTTGTGAGACTGCTGTGAAAACACCTAGGGTGACTTTAGAGAGTTCCCTTCTTTGTTCAGAATCAGAACATCCTGATCAGCAAACTGAAGTACAAAATCATCGGAATGTCCTCTTGGTCAAGCATGATGAGGACTGTCCAGACCAAACCAATCAATAACAGCAATGCCGCATAAGCAGACCCCACCTGCCCGTTGACTTTATCGCTCTCCTGGATGGGGTGAGCTCCATCCTCACTCTGTTTCTTGTTGCACTGCGGGGTGGAGAAGCACAAATTAAAGTCAGGAGAATGAAAAACACTTTCAGACTCACAGGAACATCATTCCTACCTGCTTGGTGCAGTTCTCGCACTTCTCCTTCAGCTTGGCTATCTTGACCTCTGACATTTTCCTCAGCAGCTCTCTTTGGACTGAAACACAGCAGATGGAGAACAGCACTGTTGGTTTGTGTCTAGTGTGTGTGTGTGTGTGTGTTTCTGCTGCGGTTTTATCAGCTCCACCCTTGTGGGTGTCCCTGCCGTCCTATCAAAGACAACAGCTTATCATCAACACAGCAGCCTCCCGACTCTGGGAAACGGACTAAATGAGCGTTAGCTGCAATCCTTCCTGTCATTACATGTAAACACCTAATTACATACACAGCGTGAAAGGGGATACAGACAAACATGGCTGAAAGCCTGGCAACATTTACCACAGCTTATCTAAAAGCAGGCTAAAGCAGCTAAAACAGCAATCACCTCGTCTGGTTAGAGGCTATTAGCTGGTTAGGCCGCTTTTGTTTCACTTTTTAAACGACGACAGCCATAAATGTGGAGCCACGAGTTGGTGTGAAACGTAGAGTGGACAGGGACGGCTCAGCGTGGAGGTAACTCACCGGACGGTTGCTACTTCTCTGTTGTTGAGGACAAAGACATGTCAACCCGCGGGGGACAGCTAGCTAGAGGAGCCACCGCTTAAGGAAGCACCTGCGCCGCTCAGCAGGTGATTTCTCCCCTTTTTTGACGCTTTTAGTCTCAGGTTATTATTGAACGGCGTCACCGACTTGGACCGCCAACGGTTATTCTACCAGACGCTACTTATCGCGGCACAGGGCTTCTTCTGACCCGGCCATTCGTGCTCTAGCGCCATTACACCCGGTGCTTCCGAGACGCATGCGCAGAAGAAGAAAAAACTTCGTACCGGAAACTTGGGCCTCAGCATTTCAAAATAACAGATTTGGGGGGGGGGGGGGGGGGGGGGGGACGTATAAACCTACACTTTAATATATTTTAATTAAAATGAAAAATATCTGTTTTTCAGAAGAAAAAGACTGTCTTTTTATGCTGATAATAAAGAAAATAAAATCACCAAATTGCCCTGGATCTGACTGGTGGATTAATTTCTAGTTTCTTGGTCTTAAAAAAAATGATCACATTGCCAGTAACAGAAAATAGGTTCTGGACTTATCATTCTCCTGGCTCAGTGTGAGCAGCCATCCTCCACGACTCACTGGGGATTGAGAAGACCGATCAGACAGAAGCCATGTTCACATGTTTTGTTTTGAGTAAAACACTGTTGACCATCACCTGCTACCAGATAAGCTGACAGACTGGGTAGGCCTGTTAGGGACTGCTCTGGAGTGGTTCTCCTCTCATCTGTCTGAGCGTTCCCTCTCTGTGTCAGTTATTATGTCACCAAGCTTCGGTCCTCGTCCACCACCCTTACCCATGGTGTCCCACAAGGTTCTGTGCTGAGGCCTCTACTCTTCCTCCTCTATCTGCTTCCTCTGTAGCTCACATCGTAAGCTCCTTTAGAGGAACCTCCTACCATCTTTATGCAGATGACATCCAACTGTACATCTCCTTTAAGCCCCATGAGATGTCTAAGCTGCAGCTGTTACACACCTGCTTAGACTCTTATCAAAACCTGGATGGTGAGAGCTTTCTTCAGCTGAATGAAGATACGACTGAGATCCTCATTTGTGCCCCAGACAAGCTGGTTCCCAAAGTCAGAGACTCTCTTGGTCAGCTTGCTTCCCACACCAAACCTTCTGACAGGAATCTTGGCGTGACCTTTGACCCAGCTCTCACCCTGGATTCTCATGTCAGTTATCTTGTTCGCTCTTCCTTCTTCCATCTCAGGAACATTGCTAAGCTGAGTCCCATTCTGTCCCGCTCTGAACTTGAGACAGTTATCCACACCTTCATCTCCTCACGCTTAGACTACTGTAACTCTCTTTTCACGTGTCTGAGCAGAACCTCCCTGAACCATCTACAGGTGGGTCAGAACGCCTGTGCTCGGCTTCTGACCAAGTCCTCCAAACACACCCACATCACCCCGCTTCTCCTCCAGCTTCACTGGCTGCCAGTCAACTCCAGGGTTCATTTCAAGATCCTGGTTCTGGTCTATAGGGTCTTACATGGACAGGCACCATCTTACATTGGTGATCTTCTTAGTCCCTACACTCCCAGCAGGTCCCTGAGGTCCAGTGATCAAAGTCTACTGGTTGTGTCAACTGGTGATAGATAATTTGCTGCTGTGGCCCCCAGACTCTGCAACTCTCTCCGTTGAGCATAGTGGACTCAGTGGTGTCCTAAAAGCAACTGAAAACTCATCTGTTCAGGTTGACTTTGGTGTGAACTTTGGTTGATTCTTCATCACTACCTTCTCCTCATTCATCTGTCTACCCATGGAAGTGGTGGCTCAGTTGTTAGTAGTGTCTCCTCACAGCAAGAAGGTTCAAAACCCAGCTGCAGCTAGGAATGCACAATATATTGGCATCAATATCTTTATTTTTTAACATATCGGTATCGATAAATAAAACTGGGCCGATATTAACAACCAATATTTTGTCCATCTTGTTTCCATTTGTTTATCTGTGTCAGAGGGTCAGGGGGTGATTTGTATTTGTTTAGTCATGTGACAGTGATTGTAATCATTTCAGAAGCGTAAATGAGTGTGATGTGTGTGCACAATAACGTAAATTCAGCTTTAATAGTTTTCATTCTATACAAAATCTTCTGATTTTAGAAGCATTAATGTCAGTATATTATTTTGGCAATAACAGTGATATCAATATCAGACATCGGTATCAGTCCGAAAATGTCATATCAGTGCATTGCTAGCTGCGGCCTTTCTGCCTGCAACTGTGCTGAAACGAGGGGTGAGGCCGTTGTAAAATCACTCCAGGAATACAAATCCCCTGTAAGCCCCCCACTGTGGACACCTCTGATTTCCATCAATTACAATCCAACTGTGACAGCGTGAGTGTCCTGTCACAATGTCCCGATTGATCATGCGCCCTGGCTACTTGGCCAAGGGGATGTCCCTTTGGCTGACTGGTAAGAGCGTATGACTCTCACCCGGGAGTCTGGGGATCGAATCCCGCCCGGGCCCTCATTTATCCACCTTGCCACACAACAAAAAACAGCTAGAAACAATGAGTTATCAAATTACGGCAGCGCTTTGAACAAGCTTTTATTTTGAAGGAAACGTGAAAGTTAAGCCATCCAATCAGAGCTCAGGCGTTCAGGAAGGAAGCGTGGTTTGCCTTTACAACAAATTAACAGAACTTCCTTCATGCGTTTCCTCCTAGCGATCTTTCATTAAATCTAATGTACAAGAGGAACGACTAGAGACAAAAGCTCAAGGTAAGAGAAGCAGTAGCTTAGGCGTGGGACTCCCACAGAACCCTGGTTGTGTGTGTGTGTTGTATGAAATCTGAAGGTTGTATTAGTGACATACAAATCTAGTTTTTAGCCAGAAACTTCAATCTGCCCCCTAAAATCAGGGTAAGCAAACCAAAGTGGGCTGAAGGGATGCCTTTTATAACGCCTGTCTCATTACCATGGGCGGTTCATGGATGCAGGTGTCTGAGTCTGCTCACTGATACATGATCCAGAGTTAAATGAATGCAGGATCTGATAAAGCGATCCTGAGACCACGCACAGAGGATCTCTTTACCCTGTGTTATTGCAGTAGGCTGTATACACCTTAAAGTCATGTTCATATGTGTATTCATGCCTGTGTTTTACTCAGATGGGATACATGACAGTTGAAGAGCACACCTCCACTCTGCTTCACCTTAAGAGAGCTCCTGGTATCCGCTCATGGTCTCTTCTGATTGGTAGGTTATGAACAGTTTAACAAACCATCTTCATCCTGAATTACCTCCAGACTCAGAAGCCTCTGGCTCTCATCGCAGGTATAGCATCTGTTGGGTTGGCTGCTGCGTACTACAGCTCAGGTTTGTAAACCAGCTATCTGCACTTTAGACTCTGGCTTCCTGTTCGGTTACAACAACCTGTGGTCCGTGTCCACAGACAGCCTCCTGTGGAGGCTCTTCTACATCTCAGGCTGCCTGTTTGTGGCCGTACAGAACATGGAGGAGTGGGAGGAGGCTGTGTTCGACAAAACCACAAACCAGATCGAGCTCAAGAACACCAGCTTGTACACTTTAGTGCTGACGTTCTGGAGGAAGGGCGAAGAGCGAGGTCAGCAGAACCACGGAGAGGTCAGCGACATTAGAGTGGGAGAACATCAGATCTAATCGTGTTTTCCTCCTGGTTCAGTGGTGTTGGACCTCACACAGCTGTGTGACGTGAGTGTCCAGGAGGAGAAGGTGCGCTACCTGGGAAGGGGTTTCCATGTGATGCTACGGTTAGCTGCAGGCTTCTCCTTCCCGCTCACTCAGAGCGCCACGCTGGGAGGACGCAGGTAGGCTATCCGCCAGGTGGAACACGTGTGACGGAGAACCTCCGCCAGACGTTTGCATCTGGTTTTGTAACCCAGATGTTTACCTTCCTCACACTCACGTCGATGTTGGATTAAATGACACAACGGCCAAAAAGTTCAGATTATTTGAAGTAAATCTGAGAACTAAACGGCAACACGACTCTGCCGTTGCTGGCTCTTAATAATAAATAAGCAGATTAATAAAAAATCGAGTGACTGAGATCACTAAAGGAAGCCGTATCAGCTGTTTCCTGTCATGACAGCTTTAGATTAAGATATGCTGAGAAAAGTCAGAGTTCCGGTTGTTTTGGTCAGATCCTAAAACTAACGTTACAAGATGAATCACAGCAGCTGTTAGCCTTTTGGTTTGTCGTGGGTGAAGCTGCTCACACGTCACTTTCAGCTCATAGTTCTGTTTCTGAGACGAGGGTAAACTCCAGAACCTAACCCGTTGTAGGTGTGCATCCACTGGGGCCTTGCGGGTTTTATCAGAAACCACGGTGAGGTTAAGTTGGTGCCTCACCGCTGTGCTTGTTCCTCCTCAGTGACGTGGAGGCTGTAGCTGCTCTGCTGAAGCGCTTCCTGGGGCTGGAGGAGCTGCAGCGTCGCAGGCAGCAGGAGAGCGAGTACGGAGAGGACGAGGACGACTCTTCCGTCCACAGCACCGACTCAGATGATGAAGCAGACTAACCCAGGCTGGATGGAGTCCAGGCCTCAGAGTTCACTCTCCTGCTCGCATCTTTACTCTGCTTGACTTTTCAAAATGACTTTCTCTTCACCAGCACTCCTTAGAGAGGATCAAGTCCTCTGAACTAATTACTGTTTGAGAGAAGACTCTGGATTCCTGCCGACACTAACGAGTGTTTACGTGTGGGACCAGAGACGGACGGTTCGGTGGACCACCCAGCCCAGTGGGAAACCCGGATGAGGGACTGTCGGAGCTCCACCAGGAAATGACAGTTCTCAGGTTAATGCTCGGTGCTGATGATTTTCACAGAGAAGTGTGTTTAATCCGGTCTTGTGTGGTTTTTATGTAAGTGCTACACCACTGAGCCGACATAAAGGTTGTTTTTACAGAAACATGAACATTTCTTCTGCTCTGACCTCCGCCCACATTAGAGGGGGACACGGGAATGGATTTTCTCTGCTTTCCCAACCCAACAATGCTTTTGTCCCAATCCCAGATAGCAAGGGAAAATAAAATTCCTCCCCATCCCAACAACATAATTCCCACTCCCTCCCAGTCCCAGCAGCTGTTTTTAAGGTGTGTAACCCAAAAAAACCACAGCAGTGTGAGGCGTTTCCACTCCATCACGGACAGCTCCCAGAAAACTTCAGACATCCCCGACAAGTGTTTTCCATGGTGGTACGGGCGTTTTCCTTCGTGTTGCTGCACATCGCGAGAGGACGTTCAGCGCTGGTCATGTGACTTATGGCGACCAGGGTTTGCAAAAACATTTGAGCGACATCTGCCAAACAGGAACACACGAGTGTCTCGACGGTTTTGAAGCACGTAGGACAATGACCTTTATATAATATACATATTTTTATTGTGACAATATGATGAAATAATTAAAAAAAAATCTGCAAAACTTAGAAAATGAGGATTTGACCGTCTCTCTGCTTAGAAAATAAACCGAGAATTTATCAGACAGTTATGAGATTCTATTAGGCAATATTATGAAACATCAGAATACACACGAATATTTCTATCTGCTCTAACGGTTCATGTTATGAACACCTGTTTACCTGCTCCTGTAGGATGTTCCTGCACCAACTCCCTTTCCAGCTGCACTCGATCCCTCATCTGCTGCTGAGGCTGAATCCTCTCAGGCTCAAAATAAGTTTTGATAAAAGGATGAACAACTAAGTCCTTCAGGGGTACTTCTGAGTTAGAAAATGCTCATGAAACACGTTTATGGAGTAACCAGGTAGGTTTTAATGTTGCTAATCTGCAACGCCTGCCTCCAGAGGGTTAAAAGGGCACGGCCAGAAACTGCAGCCAAAAGGGAGAGATTGGAAGGCTGATTTATTCAGAAAAACGTTACTTTTAAAATCCTGACCACGCCTTTTATGTTACGACGTCCTTCACAGTTCATAAAGCCTAATGTTCCTGCTCCTTTAAGAGATGTGGGTTTATCTCAGCTGTTTGCTAAGCTACTCTAATAAAGGACAAAATGGTGTTTTAGTTCAGCACAAACATCGCAATAATAAGAAATGACCTTGTGTTTGTCATGCTCGGAAGAGGCGCTGCTGCAGACACCAGAGATGATCTCTGATGGATTATTGAAAATCAGCTCTGTGTCACAGAATCAGTGCAAACTGTCCACAAACGCTCTGCAGTTTCTAGTTTTAAGGAAGATTCTTTTCTTTTGGCAAGTGAAGAGAAGATGTTGAACGTGTTTTCCCGCGTGGTCAGGTCAGCCAGAACTACAGTGGGGCAAAAAAGTATTTAGTCAGCCACCGATTGTGCAAGTTCTCCCACTTAAAATGATGACAGAGGTCAATACTTTACATCATAGGTACACTTCAACTGTGAGAGACAGAATGTGAAAAAAAAAAATCCATGTATTCACATGGCAGGATTTTTAAAGAATTTATTTGTAAATCAGGGTGGAAAATAAGTATTTGGTCACTTCAAACAAGGAAAATCTCTGGCTCTCACAGACCTGTAACGTCTTCTTTAAGAAGCTTTTCTGTCCTCCACTCGTTAGCTGTATTAATGGCACCTGTTTGAACTCATTATCTGTATAAAAGACACCTGTCCACAGCCTCAAACAGTCAGACTCCAAACTCCACTATGGCCAAGACCAAAGAGCTTTCGAAGGACACCAAGAAAAGAATTGTAGACCTGCACCAGACTGGGAAGGGTGAATCTACAATAGGCAAGCAGCTTGGTGTGAAAAAATCAACTGTGGGAGCAATTATCAGAAAATGGAAGACATACAAGACCACTGATAATCTCCCTCGATCTGGGGCTCCACGCAAGTCTCATCCCGTGGGGTGAAAATGATCATGAGAACGGTGAGCAAGAATCCCAGAACCACATGGGGGGACCTGGTGAATGACCTGCAGCGAGCTGGGACCACAGTAACAAAGGTCACCATCAGTAACACTCTACAACGGCAGGGAATCAAGTCCTGCAGTGCCAGACGTGTTCCGCTGCTGAAGCCAGTGCATGTCCAGGCCCGTCTGAAGTTTGCCAGAGAGCACATGGATGATACAGCAGAGGATTGGGAGAATGTCGTGGTCAGATGAAACCAAAGTAGAACTTCTTGGTATAAACTCAACTCGTCGTGTTTGGAGGAAGAAGAATACTGAGTTGCATCCCAAGAACACCATACCTACTGTGAAGCATGGGGGTGGGAACATCATGCTTTGGGGCTGTTTTTCTGCTAAGGGGACAGGACGACTGATCCGTGTTAAGGACAGAATGAATGGGGCCATGTATCGTGAGATTATGAGCCAAAACCTCCTTCCATCAGTGAGAGCTTTGAAGATGAAACGTGGCTGGGTCTTCCAACACGACAATGATCCCGAACACACCGCCCGGGCGACAAAGGAGTGGCTCCGTAAGAAGCATTTGAAAGTCCTGGAGTGGCCTAGCCAGTCTCCAGACCTCAACCCCATAGAAAATCTGTGGAGGGAGTTGAAAGTCCATGTTGCTCGGCGACAGCCCCAAAACATCACTGCTCTCGAGAAGATCTGCATGGAGGAATGGGCCAAAATACCAGCTACTGTGTGTGCAAAGCTGGTAAAAACCTATAGTAATCGTTTGGCCTCTGTTATTGCCAACAAAGGTTATGTTACAAAGTAATGAGTTGAATTTTTGTTATTGACCAAATACTTATTTTCCACCGATTTACAAATAAATTATTTAAAAATCCTGCCATGTGAATTCATGGATTTTTTCCACATTCTGTCTCTCACAGTTGAAGTGTGCCTATGATGAAAATTACTGACCTCTGTCATCATTTTAAGTGGGAGAACTTGCACAATCGGTGGCTGACTAAATACTTTTTTGCCCCACTGTAAATGCAAGTAAAAATGGCACATTAATTAAAAGACAAGAGTTTCATATTGAACAAAAATCTACATTCATTATTATTCCCACTCCCGCCCCACTCCTGTTGATCATTTTCCTGTTTTGTGATTATAAATTACTTGACTCCCATTCCATGGGAATCACGTGACCCATTGGGATCCCAAAAATTGTCAGCCTCTAACCCACACATGCCCCATGCAGGAGCAGAAGCACAGAAAAATGCTAAAATATGTCGACATGTGACTAATCCAGTCCAGAACGAAGGTCTGATGAGATAAACCTCGTTTTTATGGCACCATGTCCTGCAGACAAACTTGGATATGTTGTGTTAGACGCTGAAGAGGAGCTGCTACAGGGCTGACGTGCTCCTCCATCCACTCCTGAGCGGTAGAGTCCGGGTAGACCTCCACCATCTCTTTCCTCACCGCCTCGCTCTTCCTTTGTAACAACTTCAACAACCTGAGAAAGTAATCAGATTACAGACAGGAGTCACTGTGAAGCTGAAAGGACAGCTCTGTAAAGGTGAGGTGTGAGGCAGTTACAGTCCCCACCGTACCTGTTGTAGCTAGCTTCCTGAACAGCCTCAGTTTGTAAAAAGAGTATGACTGACGAGCTAACGGCTAGTCTGAGCAAAGCCTAGAACCTTCATGTATATTTTCCTGTTGGACTTTTCTTTTACGTATGCGTTTTTTAACTGCTTCCTTTACTAATTTTGTGCCGTTTTAACAATTTTTATTTTAAAACATTTCATTTGAGAATTCTGGGATAAACTGATTTCTGGCATTTCAGGCAGAATAGCAGTAAAATCCTCTTAAAGCAGAAGCGAATGCTTACTCTGTTGCTTGGCTGTGGATCTGCATGGAGATCAGCGGGTTGACCACCTTCCTGCGTTGGTGGTAGGGGCTGAACCAGCCTCTCACATACCTGCAGCAGCACAGCTCAGTGGGTCACACCTGGAAGCTTTTCCGGTTATAAAAAATAAACTTTCAACAAATGCACTCAAGCTACGGTTAGCTACGTTTTCAAGCCCTTGGCCCTGGAGTGCAAACAAATCCAATAACATTTCCTCCTCATGGCTTCATTTCAAATAAAACTGTAGGAGTCACATATTTCAAACAGCTCATAACTTACATGTTGTTTTCAAAAAACCTCAACTCCTCTGAGCTAAGTAGTGAATTTAGCTCCACGATGAACTCAGCCAGCCTCCTTCCAGGGAACAGCGAGTCAGCAGCAGATGTTCTGAAAGCAAAACTCTTATAAACGTGACCATGGTGACGGCATTGTTCTTCATTCCAGGGTCAGACCTCACCGCTCCATGGCCTCCACCTCCACTGAAGACACTCCCAGCTTCTGAGTGACACTGCTCTGAGCCTCCAGACTGAACTCCCCGTGAAGGAGAGTCTGGAGACAGGCTGCCAGAGATGGAAGAGCCACAGGCATCAGCTCACACAGCACCGACAGGTGGTCATACCTGAGCACAGGTAAACAACGGACCCGTGTGAACCATATGGAACACAGAAACATCAGCAAGGCCACTTAAGAGTGGCTAGCTTGCTCCAACTTTGACCTTTGCCAGCCTGTGATGGCGATGCCCCTCAGGCTGATGCCAGCAGAGAGAGAGGAAGCCACCTTCAGCCACTGCAGGTGATTATCTACATGTCTCTGTGTGTTCGTCACGCAGGTGTGAACAGCGGTGGAGCCTTTAAAGGAACTGGCTGCCCAGAGGTCCGACATACCAGCACCAAAGTACTTCTCCAGCAACGCCACTGAAAGCACAGTTAGAACAAAGTTCAATCAAATCAATCAATCATCAAAGATACTTTATTAATCCCAGAGGGAAATTAGAGTTTCAGTACACACAATTCAGAGATCAGACAAACATGGGCAAGACACATGACAAGAATTGGTGACTGTGGTCATACGCAACCCTGAGTCGCGCTACCTTAATAGAGATCAGAGGGTTACATGAGGATTGGTTCAGGTGGAGGGAAAAAAAGGCACTTCAGAGTTACCCTCCACCGGGAGGGCAGCTTTGCTCTGCAACAAAACACCTCAGACAGATATGCAACAGACTTCAGACAACCCAACATAAGTGTCCACTAGGTGGGGTGGTGGGTTGGGACTATCCACACTTCAGCTCCTACAGCCACGATAAGCAGTGCATGTCACCTCAGTGTGGATAGGGGAGGAGCATTGAGGGTTAGGGTTGCAGTGACCCTGGAATGTTTCAGCGGCTTTCCCACAGTCCCGCCCAGGCTGGGAAAGGAGACAGAGTTGAGTTGCCATAGCGACGGCACATTCCACATATCTTCTGAGGGGGGAGTTTTCGATGGAGCCTTGCAGGCTCAAGGGCGCCAGATTCCGATTAGAAATTGTTTTGGGGCCAGACAGAGATAATTTCCTCTCTGTCTTAAAGTTCCTTGGTCCTCAACCTCTCAAAATCCCAATAATGGACGTTAATCTATCCCAATCCGTGCTGATTCGTCCACTCTCTCCTTGATGGCATCCATCTTTTGTGCCAATAATGAATCTCCGCCAAGTCCCAAGCTTACGATTCATCTCGACAATTATGTGAGTCTGTGAATTCACGGCGCGGTGCAAACCATCTCTGAGCTCCGGGATCAGGCCAATATTCTTCGACAGCTCGTTAATTTTCCCGTAAGCCAGGTAGCCTCCAAGGCCAATGAGCAGGAAACCTGACACCAACACCACGAATATCCACACATCTTCAGAGTCCTCCACAGACCGCTGAGATAAACAAATCAAGTTCCACTGTTTCCAGGAGTCCATGATGTGTCCAACTGGGTCTGTCCCAGAGGGGCATCCGGGAGCCCCTTCTCCTGTTCTCATTGTTGAAAATTTTTTATCAGTCGCGTTGAGAGACCAGCTGACGAGATCCATTTTAGTGAATTTCAGTTTCCAGTTAAATGCAGAAGCAGCCGTGCACCCAGCACACACAGACAGACAAAGGCCTTGAGGATAAGATATGGAGGAGAGGAGGAAAAAAGCGTCTGCACCCTCCAAGAGCCGGAAGAAGACAAGGCAGCTTTAAACCCTACAGATTTCTACAGACTAGGGGGAAACAGCTGGCACCCTCCTGTCAGGGAAAAACACTCGATGGTCGCTTAAATAACTTGAAATGGACAAAAGTAAGAACATAAAAATGTGGTGAAACTTAACTTATGACATTAGTTTAACATTTCAAGTGTCTCAAATCTTTGAAGTTGGCTTTGTAGCTCTGGTTAGACCGCTGGTCAGAGTGCTACACCAGTACACATGCCATCAGCCTTCATGGTTCTGCGCCTGTTGACTCGGACTCTTAAGTGGCAGAAGAACTCGACTATTTCTTCTCTCACTTGGGGACAAATACCGACACTTGCTTGTACCCGCGCTAAGAGCTGTTCGCAAACCTTTTTAACATGTTACTGAGCTAAACTACCAGGACTCACCCGCAGGAGACCAGATGTCCTGCAGAGAGAAA